>NC_069499.1:294689540-294984540 GCF_027579735.1 Bombina bombina | reverse complement strand
AAGATCTTCATCCAACCCAAGCGGGGGCTAGACATCCACTGAAGAAGTCCAGAAGAGGGTCCAAAGTCTTCCTCCTATCCGGCAAGAAGAGGACATCCGGACCGGCAAACATCTTCTCCAAGCGGCATCTTCTATCTTCTTCCATCCGATGACGACCGGCTCCATCTTGAAGACCTCCAGCGCGGATCCATCCTCTTCTTCCGACGACTAGACGACGAATGACGGTTCCTTTAAGGGACGTCATCCAAGATGGCGTCCCTCGAATTCCGATTGGCTGATAGGATTCTATCAGCCAATCGGAATTAAGGTAGGAATTTTCTGATTGGCTGATGGAATCAGCCAATCAGAATCAAGTTCAATCCGATTGGCTGATCCAATCAGCCAATCAGATTGAGCTCGCATTCTATTGGCTGATCGGAACAGCCAATAGAATGCGAGCTCAATCTGATTGGCTGATTGGATCAGCCAATCGGATTGAACTATATTCTGATTGGCTGATTCCATCAGCCAATCAGAAAATTCCTACCTTAATTCCGATTGGCTGATAGAATCCTATCAGCCAATCGGAATTCGAGGGACGCCATCTTGGATGACGTCCCTTAAAGGAACCGTCATTCGTCGTCTAGTCGTCGGAAGAAGAGGATGGATCCGCGCTGGAGGTCTTCAAGATGGAGCCGGTCGTCATCGGATGGAAGAAGATAGAAGATGCCGCTTGGAGAAGATGTTTGCCGGTCCGGATGTCCTCTTCTTGCCGGATAGGAGGAAGACTTTGGACCCTCTTCTGGACTTCTTCAGTGGATGTCTAGCCCCCGCTTGGGTTGGATGAAGATCTTGGAGCCAGGACGGATCGGTGAACCTGGCATGGTGAAGACAAGGTAGGAAGATCATCAGGGGGGTAGTGTTAGGTTTATTTAAGGGGGGTTTGGGTTAGAT
This sequence comes from Bombina bombina, assembly GCF_027579735.1. Lineage (NCBI taxonomy): Eukaryota > Metazoa > Chordata > Amphibia > Anura > Bombinatoridae > Bombina > Bombina bombina. The sequence goes on along the minus strand of NC_069499.1, from coordinate 294,983,607 downwards.
TAGGGGTATGTGGGTGGTGGGTTGTAATGTTGGGGGGGGGTATTGTATGTTTTTTTTTACAGGCAAAAGAGCTGAAATTCTTGGGGCATGCCCCGCAAAGGGCCCTGTTCAGGGCTGGTAAGGTAAAAGAGCTTGTAATATTTGTATTTTAGAATAGGGTAGGGAATTTTTTATTTTGGGGGGCTTTGTTATTTTATTAGGGGGCTTAGAGTAGGTGTAATTAGTTTAAAATTGTTGTAATATTTTTCTTATCTTTGTAAATATTTTATTATTTTCTGTAACTTAGTTCTTTTTTATTTTTTGTACTTTAGATAGTTTATTTAATTTTATTTATTTGTAGCAATTGTGTTTAATTAATTTATTGATAGTGTAGTGTTAGGTTAATTGTAGGTAATTGTAGGTAGTTTATTTAATTATTTTATTGATAGGGTAGTGTTAGGTTTAATTATATCTTAGGTTAGGATTTATTTTACAGGTAAATTTGTTATTATTTTAACTAGGTAACTATTAAATAGTTCTTAACTATTTAATAGCTATTGTACCTGGTTAAAATAATTACAAAGTTGCCTGTAAAATAAATATTAATCCTAAAATAGCTATAATATAATTATAAATTATATTGTAGCTATATTAGGATTTATTTTACAGGTAAGTATTTAGCTTTAAATAGGAATTATTTATTTAATAAGAGTTAATTTATTTCGTTAGATAAAAATTATATTTAACTTAGGGGGGTGTTAGTGTTAGGGTTAGACTTAGCTTTAGGGGTTAATACATTTATTAGAATAGCGGTGAGCTCCGGTCGGCAGATTAGGGGTTAATAATTGAAGGTAGGTGTCGGCGATGTTAGGGAGGGCAGATTAGGGGTTAATACTATTTATGATAGGGTTAGTGAGGCGGATTAGGGGTTAATAACTTTATTATAGTAGCGCTCAGGTCCGCTCGGCAGATTAGGGGTTAATAAGTGTAGGTAGGTGTCGGCGACGTTGTGGGGGGCAGATTAGGGGTTAATAAATATAACATAGGGGTCGGCGATGTTAGGGGTAGCAGATTAGGGGTACATAGGGATAACGTAGGTGGCGGCGATTTGCGGTCGGAAGATTAGGGGTTAATTATTTTAAGTAGCTTGCGGCGACGTTGTGGGGGGCAAGTTAGGGGTTAATAGATATAATACAGGGGTCGGCGGTGTTAGGGGCAGCAGATTAGGGGTACATAAGTATAACGTAGGTGGCGGTCGGCAGATTAGGGGTTAAAATTTTTAATCGAGTGGCGGCGATGTGGGGGGACCTCGGTTTAGGGGTACATAGGTAGTTTATGGGTGTTAGTGTACTTTAGGGTACAGTAGTTAAGAGCTTTATAAACCGGCGTTAGCCAGAAAGCTCTTAACTCCTGCTATTTTCAGGCGGCTGGAATCTTGTCGTTAGAGCTCTAACGCTCACTGCAGAAACGACTCTAAATACCGGCGTTAGGAAGATCCCATTGAAAAGATAGGCTACGCAAATGGCGTAGGGGGATCTGCGGTATGGAAAAGTCGCGGCTGTAAAGTGAGCGTTAGACCCTTTAATCACTGACTCCAAATACCAGCGGGCGCCCAAAACCAGCGTTAGGAGCCTCTAACGCTGGTTTTGACGGCTACCGCCGAACTCTAAATCTAGGCCAGTGTTTTTATGAGTGTAACTACTTTAAAATGTATTTTTAATGTTTTTTTGTGCCACTGTTTTTGTCTCACCTAACAGTTAACTAGAGCTCTAAAGTCACGCGAACCTGACATGCATTAAATTTGATTGCGCTCAAACAAAAGTGTTTACTTTCAACTCATAATAAGCACGCTATTTCTGATGGGCACAAAGAGCTATGAAATACCCTTTATCACAACTCGTAATCTAGCCCAATGTGTTTAACCTTTGCAAAGGGTTTAGATATAGGTAAAGATCCACTTGGGAGTTGCAAGCTTAGCAGCTCCTGAGCAGTTCATGACTGTGCAGCTGCCACTCCTGATTTGCTCTACAGCTGTGTTATACTAATGAGCTGCAATGCTTTCAGCTTCTAAGTGGAACTTCACCTATGTGTTTAACTCCTTTTTAGATGGAATTCCTAGCACTTTACCTGTCTACCCCCTCTTTATCTTAAAAGGGGTTCAGGTAAGTAGGATAAAGATGGGATAGACAGGTAAAGTAAAGTGCCTCACCTTCAATTAAATCTGCAAGCCTTTCCCTGTAGTGGCTGCGTCCCATAGAGAACAGTGATCGAAGGTCAGATCAGCTATTGTGCGAATGTGCACATCGCCCTTCAAGTTTTACAATCCACTGGGAAGTCATTGTGTGCACACACTCAGCGGTTCCACATTCTGATGGGCGACCTAGTTGATTTGTGGGACCGGAAGTGAATGCAATTGCAAACTCTGACGGCAATGTGTGCATTTTTTTTGTTTACTGTCCTTTTTAGTACTCTAACGCTGCCGAATATTAATGTGATTGCATCAGTAATTAATACAGAAACCTGTGTTTTTCACTTTAAAAGAGACTGCAAACAGCAGAATGATGGCACTACAACATTCTACAAAATGACTGTTTAATCAGTGCAGGAGCTAATGTATCTCTGTTCCTAGTTGGTCATAGCAAAGGAGGAAAGATATATGAGCCACACTGCATTTACAGATGTATTGCTTACCTGATGTATTTGGAGTACTTGTAAGAACTGGGGTGGATGTAGTCTCACTCATTCCATTGACTGCTGCAGTAGTTACTGTGACATTTGAAGACGTTGAATTACTGACATTTGGAATAGTTGCTGTTGTATCATTTATAATTGGTACAGTACCAGTAAAATTTTCAGTAGTTAAAGTTGCAGTATTTGCAGAAGTTACAGCACCACTGACATTTGGAGGAGTTATAGCTGTCGTATTTGCAGATGTTCCAGTACTTGCTGCTGCGACCGTATTTGCAGATGTTACAGTACTTGCTGCTGCGACCGTATTTGCAGATGTTAGATTACTTGCTGCTGCGACCGTATTTGCAGATGTTACAGTACTTGCTGCTGCGACCGTATTTGCAGATGTTAGATTACTTGCTGCTGCGACCGTATTTGCAGATGTTACAGTACTTGCTGCTGCGACCGTATTTGCAGATGTTAGATTACTTGCTGCTGCGACCGTATTTGCAGATGTTAGATTACTTGCTGCTGCGACCGTATTTGCAGAAGTTTCAGTAGTTGATACTGTTGTCACATTTATAGTTGTTACAGTACTGTTGATATTTGGAGTAGCTGATGTCTCATTTGTAATTGTAGGTGTTTCAGATGCAGGTGTTACAGTAGTAGTATTACTTACTGAAATGAACAAAAAATATAATTAAATATATATATATATACACACACACATACATACTGTATATTATATATGCTCAGTAACATTTCTTCCTTTTTACATTTTCATTAACAGTTTTCTGTCAGTTGCTTTTTTAAAAACTTATTTTAATTGCATATGTCAATTTCTGTTAAAATTTACAGTATAATGTGATCTTTTCCTGCAAAGTTAAATACTAAGGGTTTCATTTATCAGCAGCGGATGCTGCTTCAGGGGCCCATCATTTCAGCCTGAAACGGAAGTTAAGAAGCAGCGATCATAAGACCGCTGCTCCTTAACCTGTCCATCACCTTTTAGGTGGGGGGTTAAATCATCCCGATCCAATACGATCGGGATGATTGACAGCCCTTGCTAGCGGCCGATTGGCTGCCAGTGAGCCGGGGGCGGCATTGCACAAGCATTTCACTAGAAATGCTTGTGCAATGTTAAATGCAGACAGCGTATGCTGTCTGCATTTAGCGATGTCGAGCGGACATGATTCGCTGTAGTGAATCCTATCCGTTCAACAGTTCATAAATCTACCCCATAGATATTATTGTGCCCCTGTGCCGCTTCTGATAAGGATACAGCTGGTGAGCCAATAAGAAGCAGTTATACATTCAAAACAAAATTGAGCATGCTATTTATACAAAAGACCGTCCTTTTAATTAATCTCCATTAATGTCAAACTAAAAGCCAATTCATTCATAATAATTACCCTGAACCTAATACAAATTATTTGAAATTAAACTTTAATATTTTATATTAAAAAAAATTCTATCAAGTTTTTTTTTCTTTACAAAAGGACACAAATCACAAAGAAAAACATTTTAATTGCATAAATACATTCTGCCCAGGTTGGTTACACACTCCTCTGATATTTAGCTTTTGGTAGATTGCAATATGACTAAGAGGCCAATTTATTAATGTCTGTCCGACATGATACGCTGTAGCGTATCATGTCCAATGGACATCGCTGAATGCCGACAGCATACGCTGTTGGCATTTAACATTGCACAAGCAGTTCACCAGAACTGCTTGTGCAATGCCTCCCCCTGCAGATTCACGGCCAATCGGCTACTACCAGGGGGTGTCAATCAGCCCGATCGTATAGGATTTGGGCGGATTGAAGACCGCAGCCTCAGAGGCAGCGGATCAGTTATGGAGCAGCGGTCTTTAGACCGCTGCTACATAACTGCTGTTTCCGGTGAGTCTGAAGGCTCGTGCAGAAACAGGGACATCAAGATCCATTCAGAGCTTGATAATTCGGCCCCCTAAGGGGTAGATTTATCAAGTGTTGGGCAGACATGATCCACTGTAGCAGATCATGTCCACCCGGCATTGCTAAATCCTGACAGCATACGCTGTCAGCATTTATCATTGCACAAGCAGTTCACCTCAAAGGTGGCGGATGAGTTAAGGAGCAGTGGTCTTACGACCGCTGCTTCTTAACTTTTGTTTCTGGTGAGCCATAATAAATCTACCCCCAGGGCTTGAACCCAGAGTAAATTTAAAGGGACATGAAACCCGAAAATTGTAATTCATGATACAGATAGAACATGCAATTTTAAACAACCTTCTAATTTACTTCTAGTATCAAACTTTCTTTGTTCTCTTGATATCTTTTGTTGAAAAGCAAGGACATAAGCTCAGGCGGATGCACATGTCTGGAGAACTATATGGCAGTAGTTTTGCTACAGTGTTATCTGTTTGCTAAACCACTGGATGGCAACACAATTTCCTGCCATGTAGTGCTTCAGACACCTATGTAGGAATCTCTTCAACAAAGAATACCAAGGGAATGAAGAAAATTTGACAATAGGGGGCAGATTTATCAAAGTGTCAATCTCTGCGCATTCGCTGGAGTCAATACGCTTGCCAGACATCGCCAGACATTGCTGCTGTGAATCTACATATGACAGCCTTATTTAGAGAGGGGTAGGAGAGCAAAATAGAGGGGGGAGAGAGAGAGAGACGGGGGAGAGAGAGCAAAAAAAGTGGGGAGAGAGAGAAAGCGCAAAAGAGGGGGAGGTAGAAAGCGGAAAAAAGAGAAGGGGAAGAGAGAGAGCAAGAGAGGGGGAGAGAGCAAAAGAGAGGTGGAGAGAGAGAGAGGGCAAGAGAGGAGGGAGAGAGTGAGAGCAAAAGAGAGGGGGGGGAGAGAGCAAAAGAGAGGGGTGGAGAGAGCGCAAAAGAGAGGGGCGGAGAGAGTGCAAAAGAGAGGGGGGGAGAGAGAGCAAAACAGAGGGGGGGGGGGAGAGTAAGGGGTGGGACCCCTGTACTGCAAAAAAATGGCCCATGTACACGGGCTTTTGGACTAGTAATCCATAATCCATAAGTAATTTTATTATCTAATATGTTTCATTCTTGCAGCATCGAACATAACCTTTCTGTGTTTTCAGACTCCCATTGATTTCTATGGCATTCGCGGCCTCAAGGGTGGCAGTTTGAATGATAGGTACGCTGCAGCGGAATAGACAAGAGCGTACCTTTTGAATGATTAATAAATTGACAAGAGGGTCAAATAGAGTCGAATGTAACGGCGGATGATCAGTATTCTGCTTGAATAACACAAGCATCAATCTGCGTCGGATTAATATCGCGGGAGCGTATATTACGTCACACATTTCAACATTTATTGAATATATTTATTATATATATGTTATTTTAGAAATCTTTTGCAAACATATTTATATGTCCCTAAATTCCTTTTTTTGTTCTAAACAATGTTGTCTTCCATATCTCTGTGTTTATTTATACTACTATATTTATATAGTGTAAATGTATTATTATTCTGAACAAGAATAATTACGAATATAACATGTAATCAGGGTATCATATGTATTTATTTGCAATCAATGGATATTTTAAGAGCTGGGCTAGTTTTCTCTCTGCACCTGTGTAACCCCTCCTGATTGCAGTCTAGTTTTAAACATCACCCCTACACAGGTGTTATAAATTGGCGTGGCATATAAGATGACATTTCTTAATGAAAATGAAATTCAAGAGAAGGAAGAAAAACACTGAAAATAGCATGACAGTAAAGTGGTGATTTTAATTTCTTCTGTATTAGATTCATGACAGTTTAATGTTAGGTAGACTATCCATTTGAGCTATCAGTTTAAGATTATATTGAATCAAACATCATTCGATTTTTTAAATCATTGTGTAAAATATTACACTGCGTGTCCTAATGTCATCACCAATGTTTAACTTTAATACTAATTTCACATATACATACTTTCAAAGTATAATACACAATGTAACTAATGGCACTTACAAGTTCTGATGAGTGATCAATAACACAAGTATTGAGCAAGTTGATTGGTTAGTGATAGTAGAAAATTTATATTTCAATCAGATTGGCTGATGTAATAAATCATGTGATTATGCATTTTCCAATCAAAAGTGGTGCATAATTTCACTAGTTTGTGGGTTGTTTAGGGGTTTGCGTCAAATTTTTTGAGAAATGTGTTGCGTCAAATTTAGTGGGAAGTGGAGAGTGGGACTTGTATTACATGCGTTAAACATAGTGCAAATAGATTTATCCAAAAAAAGGAAGTTAGCTATATTATGTAATGTATTTATTTCATTTGTATCCCTAGATCTACTAGTGCACCAAATTTGAAGCAATACTTTGCACCAAATTTGAAGCAATAATATTGTCCCCTTGCTTTGTAATGAGAGATAAAGATGTAACATCTTATAATATAAAAGGCCAAGTGTGTTTGTCCGAAGCTGTCATGCGCAGTAGAGACAGCACAAAGACAAACACACATGGCCTTGAAACACACCTGATGATCTGCTGTCTGCCGAGTGCAACAATGGTGGGCGGGGCCAGGCCGGGACCAGGCATGAGTGGTGGTGGGCTTGGCTGTGCGGGAGTGGGCGTGGTCATTAGAGGGGGGAAAGAGAGGTGGTAGAGAGAGCAAAAGAGGGCGTAGAGAGAGAGAGCAAAAGAGAGGCGGAGAGAGAGCAAAAGAGAGGGGAGAGAGAGCAAAAGAGAGCAAAAGAGAGGGGAGAGAGAGCAAAAGAGGGAGGAGAGAGAACAAAAGAGGGGGGAGAGAGAAAAAGAGAGGGGGAGAGAGAGAGAGAGCAAAAGAGAGGGGGGGGAGAGAGAGAGCAAACAAGAGGGGGGAGAGAGAGAGCAAAAGAGGGGGGGAGAGAGAGTGCAAAAGAGAGGCGGAGAGAGAGAGCAAAATAGAAGGGGGAGAGAGCAAAATAGAGAGTGAGAGAGAGCAAAAGATAGGGGGATAGAGAGAGAGCAAAAAAGAGGGGGAGAGTGAGCAAAAGAGAGGGGAGAGAAAGCAAAAGAGAGGATGGAGAGAGAGAGCAAAAGAGAGGGAGAGAGAGAGAGAGCAAAAGTGAGGGGAGATGGAGAGCAAAAGAGAGCGGGGATATAGAGAGCAAAAGAGAGGGTGGAGAGAGAGAGAGCAAAAGAGAGGGGGAGAGATAGAGCAAAAGAGAGGGGGGAGAGAGAGCAAAAGAGAGGGGGAGAGAGAGAGAGAGCACAAAAGAGAGGGGAGAGAGAGAGCAAAAGAGAGGGGGAGAGAGTGAGCAAAAGAGAGTGGGAGAGAGAGCAAAAGAGAGCATGAGAGAGAGCAAAAGAGAGGGGGAGAGAGAGAGCAAAAGAGAGGGGAGAGAGAGAGAGAGAGAGCAAAAGAGAGAGGGAGAGAGTGAGCAAAAGAGAGTGGGAGAGAGAGCAAAAGAGAGCAGGAGAGAGAGCAAAAGAGAGGGGGAGAGAGAGAGCGCAAAAGAGAGGGGGAGAGAGAGCGCAAAAGAGAGGGGGAGGGAGAGAGCAAAAGATGGAGAGATAGAGAGCAAAAGAGAGGGGGGAGAGAGAGCAAAAGAGAGGGGGGAGAGATAGAGAGCGCAAAAGAATTGGAGATAGAGAGCATAAAAAAAGAGAAGCGGAAGAGAGAGAACAAGAGAGGGGGAGAGAGCAAAAGAGAGGTGGAGAGAGAGAGGGCAAGAGAGGGGGGAGAGAGAGAGAGCAAAAGAGAGGAGGGAGAGAGAGAAAAAGAGAGGGGGAGAGAGAGTGCAAAAGAGAGGGGGAGAGAGAACGCAAAAGAGGGGGAGAGAGAGCGCAAAAGAGAGGGGGGTGAGAGAGAGAGCAAAAGAGAGGGAGAGAGAAAGAGAGCAAAAGAGAGGGGGAGAGAGAGAGAGCAAGGGGTCGGACTGTTGTACTGCAAAAAATGTTCAAGTTCAATCCGATTGGCTGATCCAATCATCCAATCAGATTGAGCTTGCATTCTATTGGCTGTTCCGATCAGCCAATAGAATGCAAGCTCAATCTGATTGGCTGATTCAATCAGTCAATCAGATTTTTCCTACCTTAATTCTGATTGGCTGATAGAATCCTATCAGCCAATCGGAATTCAAGGGACGCCATCTTGGATGACGTCACTTAAAGAAACCTTCATTCGTCGGGTAGTCGTCGTGGAAGAAGGATGTTCCGCGCCGGAGGTCTTGAAGATGGAGCCGCTCCTCGTCGGATGGATAAAGATAGAAGATGCCGCTTGGATAAAGATGTCTGCCGGTCCGTATGTCCTCTTATGCCCGGATAGGATGAAGATTTCTGCCGGTCTGGATGTCCTTTTCTGCCCCATCGGATAAAGACTTTGGCCCGGCTGAGTGAAGACGACTCAAGGTAGGGTGATCTTCAGGGGGGTAGTGTTAGATTTATTTAAGGGGGGTTTTGGGTTAGAGTAGGGGTATGTGGGTGGTGGGTTTTAATGTTGGGGGGGGGTTGTATTTTTTTTTACAGGCAAAAGAGCTGATTACTTTGGGGCATGCCCCGCAAAAAGCCCTTTTAAAGGCTGGTAAAAGAGCTGGTTACTTTTTAATTTAGAATAGGGTAAGGACCTTTATTATTTTGGGGGGCTTTTTTATTTTATTAGGGAGCTTAGAGTAGGTGTAATTAGCCTAATATTCTTGTAATCTTTTTTTATTTTTTGTAATTTAGTGGGTTTTTTTGTAATTTAGTTTAGTTTATTTAATTGTATGTAATTGTAGGTAATTTATTTAATTAATTTATTGATAGTGTAGTGTTAGGTTTAATTGTAACTTAGGTTAGGATTTATTTTACAGATCATTTTGTAATTATTTTAACTAGGTAGCTATTAAATAGTAAATAACTATTTAATAGCTATTGTACCTGTGTTAGGGTTAGACTTAGCTTTAGGGGTTAATACATTTATTAGAGTGGCGGCGAGGTCCGGTCGGCAGATTAGGGGTTAATACTTGAAGTCCGTAGGTGGCGGCGACATTGGGGGGGGCAGATTAGGGGTTAATACTATTTATTATAGTGTTTGCGAGGCGGGAGTGCTGCGGGTTAGGGGTTAATAACTTTATTAGAGTAGCGGCGAGGTCCGGTCGGCAGATTAGGGGTTAATACGTGTAGGTAAGGTAGCGGCAACGTTGGGGGGGGCAGATTAGGGGGTAATAAATATAATATAGGGGTCGGTGGTGTTAGGGGCAGCAGATTAGGGGTTCATAGGGATAATGTAGGTGGCGGCGGTGTCCGGTGCGGAAGATTAGGGGTTAATAAGTGTAAGGTTAGGGGTGTTTAGACTCGGGGTTCATGTTAGGGTGTTAGGTGCAGACTTAGAAATTGTTTCCCCATAGGAAACAATGGGGCTGCGTTAGGAGCTGAACGCTGCTTTTTTGCAGGTGTTAGGTTTTTTTTCAGCCAGCTCAGCCACATTGTTTCCTATGGGGATATCGTGGATGAGCACGTTTCCCAGCTTATCGCTACCGTAAGCAACGCTGGTATTGAGATTTGAAGCCTGGTATTGAGATTTGATTTTTGAGCCTAACGCAGCCCCTCAGACAACTCTAAATACCAGCGTTGTTGGAAAGGTGCGTTGGGAAAAAAGCAGCGTTAGATACGCGGGTCTTTACCAACAAAACTCTAAATCTAATATTAAAAAACATACATACTTCATAAAAAATGTTTAAAAGATAAACCAGACAACTATATATATTTTCTATAGAATATTTAAGTATGTAAACAATTTTGCAGTATACTTTAATTCTTTATTTTGCCACCTATTCTTGGATAGATGGTATTACGAGTCTTGCAGGTTTAGAAGCACTGCACACTTTTTTGGCCTTACCGCAAATCCACTTACGCAATTTGCGTATAGTCTTTTTTCAATGGGACTTCCATTGCGCCGGTATTACAAGCTTTTTGGCCAAAAAGTAAGCGGTACACCCTATCCCGTCAAGATTGGTAACGCATTCTAAAGTCAGTAGTTATGAGTTTTACACTACAAAGCTGTAGCATAAATCTCATAACTAAAGTGCTAAAAAGTACACTAACACCCATAAACTACCTATTAATCGCTAAACCGAGGCCCTCCCGCAATGCAAACACTAAAATAAAATTATTAACCCCTAATTTGCCACTCCCGACATTGCCCCCACTAGAATAAACATATTAACCCCTAAACCGCTGCACTCCCACCTCGTAAACACTAGTTAAATATTATTAACCCCATAATCTGCCGCCCCTAACATCGCTGCCACCTATCTACATTTATAAACCCCTAATCTGCCGCCCCCAACGTCGCCGCCACTATACTAAATTTATTAATCCCTAAACCTAAGTCTAACCCTAACACCCCCTTAACTTAAATATAATTTAAATAAATCTTAATACAAATTACTATCATTAACTAAATAATTCCTATTTAAAACTAAATACTTACCTATAAAATAAACCCTAAGCTAGCTACACTATAACTAATAGTTACATTGTATCTAGCTTAGGGTTATTAATAATAACCCCTATTCCGCCGCCACTATAATAAATTTATTAACCCCTAAACCTCTGGCTTCCCACATCACGGCCACTAAATAAACCTATTAACCCTTAAACCGCCAGCCCTCCACACCGCAAAAAAACTAAATTAAACTATTAACCCCTAAACCTACCAACCCCCAACTTTATATTAAAATTACAATATCCCTATCTTAAAATAAATAAAAACTTACCTGTGAAATTAAAAAAACCTAAGTTTAAACTATAAATTAACCTAACATAACTATTATACTAAACTATTATACTAAAATTAAAATAACTACCAATTAAAAAAATTAAATTACACTTTAAAAAAAACTAACACTACTAACACTACTAAAAAAAGTTTGTTTAAAATTACAAAAAATAAAAAATGCTAAATTACGAAAAATAACAAACGAAATTATCAAAAATAAAAACACAACTAATAGCCGTATAAAAATAAAAATCCCCCCCAAAATAAAAAAAAAACCCTATCCTACAATTAACTACCAATAGCCCTTAAAAGGGCCATTTTTGTAGGGCATTGCCCTAAAAAAATCTGCTCTTTTACCTAGAAAAAATACAAAGACCCCCCAACAGTAAAACCCACCACCCAACCAACCCCCCAAAATAAAAAACCTAACTCTAACAAAAACCTAAGCTACCCATTGCCCTGAAAAGGGCATTTGTATGGGCATTGCCCTTAAAAGGGCATTCAGCTCTTTTACCTAAAGCCCGAAACCCTAATCTAAAAAAACCCCACCAAAAACAAAAAAAAAACTAACACTAACCCCCGAAGAACCACTCACAGTTTCTGAAGTCCGGACATCCATCCTCATCCAGGCGGCTATAAGTCTTCATCCTGGCGGCACGGAGCAGATCCATTCTTGAAGTCATCCAACGCGGAGCGTCCTCTTCATACGGTCACCACCATACACTGGATCTTCATTGCAAGGGAGCCTTTTCAAAATGGCGTCCCTTGCATTCCTATTGCCTGATTTGATTCTCAGCCAATAGGATGAGAGCTACTGAAATTCTATTGGCTGATAGCCAATAGAATTTCATTAGCTCTCATCCTATTGGATGTTTTGAACAGCCAATAGGATTTTAGTAATTCTCATCCTATTGGCTGATTTGAATTTCAAGAATCAAATCAGCCAATAGGAATGCAAGGGACCCCATTTTGAAAAGGCTCCCTTGCATTGAAGATCCAGTGTACGGCGGTGACCATATGAAGAGGATGCCCAATGCCGGATGTCTTCAAGGATGGATCCGCTCTGCGCCACCGGGATGAAGATAGAAGACGCCGCCTGGATGAAGACTTCTCGCCGCCTGGATAAAGACTTCTCGCCGCCTGGATGAGGATGGATGTCCAGACTTCAAAAACTGTGAGTTGATCTTCGGGGGTTAGTGTTAGTTTTTTTATTTTTTGTGTGGGTTTTTTTAGATTAGGGTTTTTGGGCTTTAGGTAAAAGAGCTGAATGCCCTTTTCAGGGCAATGTAAAAGAGCTGAATGTCCTTTTAAGGGCAATGCCCATAAAAATGCCCTTTTCATGGCAATGGGTAGCTAAGGTTTTTGTTAGAGTTAGGTTTTTTACTTTGGGGGGTTGATTGGGTAGTGGGTTTTACTGTTGGGGGTCTTTGTATTTTTTTCCAGGTAAAAGAGCTGATTTCTTAGGGGCAATGCCCTACAAAAGGCCCTTTTAAGGGCTATTGGTAGTTTATTGTAGGCTAGGGTTTTATTTTATTTTGGGGGGCTTTTTTATTTTTATAGGGATATTAGATTTGGTGTAATTATTTTTATTTTTGATAATTTCCTTTGTTATTTTTCGTAATTTAGTGTTTGTTATTTTTCGTAATTTAGCATTTTTTATTTTTTGTAATTTTAGACTTACATTTTTTTAGTAGTGTTAAGTTTTTTTAATGTGTAATTTAGTTTTTTAATTGGTAGTTATTTTAATAATAGTATAATAGTTATGTTAGGTTAATTGTTAGTTTAAATTAAGTTTTTTTTAATTTCACAGGTAATTTTTATTTATTTTAAGATAGGGATATTGAAATTGTAATTTAAAGTTAGGGGCTGATAGGTTTAGGGGTTAATAGTTTAATTTATTAGTGGTGATGAGGGGGGCTGGTGGTTTAGCTGTTAATCGGTTTATTTAGTAGTGGTGATGTGGGGGGCTGGCGGGTTTAGGGGTTAATAGATTTAATTAGTGTAGGGGAGTGGTGGAATAGGGGTTAATAACTTTATTATAGTGGCAGGGATGTGGGCGGATGGCAGATTAGGGGTTAATACATTTTAAATAGTGTTTGTGATGCGGGAGGTCGGCGGTTTAGGGGTTAATCGGTAGTTTATGGGTGTTAGTGTACTTTGTAACAGTTTAGTTATGAGTTTTGTGAAACATTTTTGTGGAGCAAAACTCATAACTACTGCTCTCAGATGGCGGTATGGATCGTGTTGGTATAGGCTGTAATGCAAGTATTTTAGCCTCACTGCACAACCTGTAATACCGGCGCTATAAAAATCCGTGCAGGATTGACGTTGCGTTACAGGCTAAAATGCTTGCGATATAGCTATGCCGACACGACTAGTAATAGATGTGTTACTGTTTTTATGCTGAAATTTCCATTTTTTCAGCATTAAAATCGTAAAGCAAAACTCGTAATCTAGGTGATTGAGATGAGTTAGCATTGCCTGCATTGTTAAAGGGACATGAAACCCAAACATTTTCTTTCATGATTTAGGTAGCACATACAATTTTAAAAAGCTTTCCAGTTTACTTCTATTTTTAAATTTGTTTCGTTCTCTTGGTATCATTTGCTGAAGGCGCAGCATTGCACTACTTGTTTCTAACTGAACACATGGGTGAGCCAATGACAAACGGTATATATATGCAGCCACCAATCAGCAGCTAGAACCTAGGTTCTTTGCTGCTCCTGAGCTTTCCTAGACAAACCTTTCAGCAAAGGATAACAAGAGAAGGAAGCAAATTAAACAATAGAAGTAATTTGGAAAGTTGTTTAAAATTGTGTGCTCTGTCTAAATCATGAATGTTTAATTATGAATTTACTGTCCCTTTAAGAAAAGTTGAATAATATTTGAGCTGATAATTCTGGATTTTGTTCATCTTCATTGGAAGACTTTACAAAATGAATTGTGATTGTATATGTTGTTGAAAAATAAAAATATTATAGAAATAAAATAATTACCTATAGCAAATATGGCTGCACCAACCTTTATTAAAATACAGATTGAGTTTATTGTCCATTAGTTGCTTTTGTTTGCAGGGGATTGTGGGATTTGTAGTCCCAGATATTAGCCTGTACTCTATATGTTGCTGTAACTTTGTAGCATGGATTGCAGTTGGTTCCCCAAGTGAGGTCCTATAGCATATTTAGACATGCATGCTAGCAATTAATTAGGGATGTGCAAATGTTCAGAATTCAATATTCATTTCTAACTTTATTAGAGTAAATATGTAACACACATACACACAAATATCTGTGCAAATATATTTATATATATACACATACACACACACAGACTGTACTTATATCTATATAATATATATACTTTGATTAATGAAAGCAAATTAAATCCAATAAAGATTTGAATGGTTGCCTTTTGGCCTGAAACCCCTCCTCTGTCACAGAGTCTCGCCCATTTAAGGTGCAATAGTCCGATTTCTGCTGAGGAGAGCTAAATTATCCCAAACAAGCCACACAGAAATGTAAGCACCATGTGTTATACACAGTGCAGGGTGATAATACAGCAAGACAGCTGACAGTCTTAAAATGTAGTGTATTGTATGAAGTGTTACTGCCCATTACTAGAGGATCTCACTATCCCTCTTATCAGACTGTGCTCCAGCTCCTCACACCAGCAGCTGCAGTGTTTACTGAAGGGTTTATTTTCTCTGTCCAGAGGGAACTTAGTGCAAAAATAGTGCAGGAACTCCGTTCCCATGCGTTCCCGCTCGACTTGACCCTTGCATACAGGGGTAGATTTGACAAGCAGCGGATACTGCAATCTACCCTCAGAGGTTTAAGATCCTCCTGAAACTTAAGATAAGAAGCGGCGGTCATAAAACTGCTGCTCCTTAACTAATCCGCCACCTCTACGGTGGCGAACTGATATCATCCCAAATCTGATCGGGAAGATGAATGACACCCCCTGCTAGTGGTTGATTGGCCGCGGGGGGTGGCATTGCACAAGCATTTCACCAGAAATGCTTGTACAATGTTAAATGCAGACAGCATATGCTGCACCCCTCCCACACACACACACTGCACCCCCCCACACAGTACACACACACACACACTGCACCCCCCCAAACAGTGCACACTACACACACACTGCACCCCTACACAGTACACACTACACACACACACTGCACACCTCTCCCACACAGTGCACACTACACACACTGCACCCCCCACACAGTACACACTACACACACACTGCACCCCTACACAGTACACACTACACACACACTGCACCCCTACACAGTACACACACACAGTGCACACCTCTCCTACACAGTACACACTACACACACACTGCACCCCTACACAGTACACACTACACACACACACTGCACACCTCTCCCACACAGTGCACACTACACACACACACTGCACCCCCCCACACAGTACACACTACACACCTCTCCCACACAGTGCACACCAAACAGTCAAACATCACACATTTTACACAATATACAATTTTTTTACAATAAAAACCTATTCAATGGCAAAAACATTTTTACATTCCTGATCAAATGTTCTTAAGTATGGAATTTCTGAAAAAAAAAAACATCACCATCCCACAAAATGTAATAATAGAATTTATTAATTAACAAACAGGTAGATTACAAGTTGTGCATTCGTGTTTTACCGCTAAAATTTTTTGCAATTTCAGCGTTAAAACAGCAATGCAGCCATTACAAGTCTTGTTGGTACAGCTGTACCGCAAGCCTTTTAGCCTGTAATGCAACGTCAGTCCCACACTCAGAAAAATTAAGTTTTTTTTATGGGATGTCCATAGCGCTGCATCCTATAACGACAAGTTCCGTGCTGCCACCTGAGAGCAGTAGTTATGAGTTATACGCAACAAAACTGTTACATAAAACTCATAACTAAACTGTTACAAAGTACACTAACACCCATAAACTACCTATTATCCCCTAAACCGAGCACCTCCCGCATCACAATCACTATTTTAAAGTTATTAACCCCTAATCTGCTGCTCCTGACATCGCCGCCACTAATAAAATTTATTAACCCCTATTCCTCTGCTACCCCGTCATCGTCTCCACTATACTAAAGTTATTAACCCCTATTCCCCCACACTCCAACATCGCCCACACTATAATAAAGATATTAACCCCTATTCTGCTGCTTCCCAACATCGCCGCCACTAAATAAAGTTATTAACCCCATAACCTCTGGCTTCCCACATCACTACCACTAAATAAACATATTAACCCCTAAACTGCCAGCCCCCCACATCGCAACAACCTAAATTAAACTATTAACCCCTAAACCTAACCCTAACTGTAACCCTAAACCTAACCGTAACCCTACCCTAAACTAAAGCTAAATTAAAGTTACAATTACAATCACTACCACTAAATAAAACTATTAACCCCTAAACCACCAGCCCCCCCACCATCACAACAACCTAAATTGAACTATTAACCCCTAAACCTAACCATAACCCTAAATCTAACCCTAACTGTAACCCTAAACCTAACACCCCCTAACTTTAACATAATTAAAATAGAGCTAAATTAAAGTTACAATTATTAACTAAATAATTGCAGGACAAAGAAGAAATGCAGGCACTGCTGGAGGTTCCTTAAAACAATGATGTCTATGAATAAGAGTCCAGTCAGGACTCGAAACTAGTCAGACAAACCTTGTGTCTAAATACCCCAGCCTTGCAACTTACCGGTTTGTACCTTTTCTATACAAGCATTTTTTACAGCGGATGTAGCTGTTCACTTTTTAACGTTGTTCAAATAAAGTATCATTGTTTTAAGGAACCTCCAGCAGTGCCTGCATTTCTTCTTCGTCCTGCATCTACATAGTGGCTAGGTTTCGCCACTGCTACGGCACTCCGTTGGCTCACCATGGAAAGACTACACTGAAACCGGCATCACTTCCGGTTACCTCGCCAGGCCCGCAGACGCTGCCAGGAACGCCGCTCTTCTGTGTCTCATTAACTAAATAATACCTATTTTAAACTAAATACATACTTACCTGTGAAATAAAACCTAAGCTAGCTACAATATAACTAATAGTTATATTGTAGCTAGCTTAGGTTTTATTTTTATTTCACAGGTACGTTTGTATTTATTTTAACTAGGTAGACTAGTTAGTAAATAGTTAATTACCAGTCAACACATTAGATTTGCATAATCAACAAATGCAAGATAACAAGACAATACAATAGCACTTCTGAACTTCAAATGAGTAGTAGATTTTTTTATAACAAATTTCAAAGTTATCTATATTTCCACTCCCCTTGAACCATGTGATAGCAATCAGCCAATCACAAATGCATATACGTATAGTCTGTGAATTCTTGCACCTGCTCAGTAGGATCTGGTGACTCAAAAATTGTAAATATAAAAGACTGTGCACATTTTTTTTAATGGAAGTAAATTGGAAAGTTGTTTAAAATGACATGCTGTATCTGAATCATGAAAATTTAATTTAACCTGAGTGTCCCTTTAACCCATTTGCTACTAAGCAATTTTCACACCCCAGTGCTAAGCAGTTTTTGAGCTTTTTTTACTACCTACATTTAAACGCTAATTTATGTCAAATTTCAGTGAGGGACCCACATAAATTATATATATTTTTTCAGACCCAGACGATTCAGATTATACCATTATTTTATTTATATTTTCATGGCTGTGTCAAAAACTGTAACAAAAAAAAAAGAAAGAAAAAAGTATATTTTTGTTGTGATTTTATTAAATAATATTGTAAATGGCCTGCTTTTACTGTGATCACCTTACTAAATTGTCATCAAGGGTAGCCACATGGGAAATATGTTCCCATATGGGCTTTTGGGACTTATAATATAAATTAGAGAGCCCCCATTGTGCAGTATAAAAGCACTTTTGTTTTTTGCAAGGTGATCCCTATTACCACAGAGATCACCTGACTATACAGACAAAATTCATATACTTTTAAGAGGACTTGTCTACTAGAAAATAAACTTTATTATGGGTCTCTAGACATAACAGATTTTTTTATTGATTATATAATGTTCCATTCCCAATCCAACCCAATTGTGTTTTTTTTTTGTTTTTTTTACAAACATCTGGTTTGTTGTTGCTTTCCAATACCACAACCACTTGGAAGAGCGGGTGGTTTTCTTTCAAACGAGGGGCCTTGGAGGTCTGTGGCTAGTAAGGGAGCTTGCCTGACGAATTGCGGTCTCACCCGCTCTGTGATGTCACCACGCACATACGTGGTGATGTCATAGGCACTACCATCTGGCTCTTGAAGTGCCGCCCACTATACCACCAACGATCAGACATGCAGTGCAGGGAAATCGCCATTACTGTGATCAGCAATTGCCCTTCATGATCAGTTCTCGTCATAAGCATGGAAGCGGTTAATCACTCTTTTATTCCAATCATTTAACAATCTTTTTGCACATCGTCAATATAAAACTACTACTACAACTACTAATCATAATAAATACCTTTTGCTAAGCAGGAGATTATAATTTACACACAAAAAAACACCTCTAATGGCTTATGAATCATGACACAAACAGTCTGAAACATTAATCATCTAAGTCAGGAACATCCAAACTACGGCCTGTGGGGCATATTCTGGCTACCAAGGTATCTTGTTAGGCCCTTAGCACCACTAAGCAGAAAACAGATATCAGTAATTTGTTATTGAAAAAGCAGTTCCCCTTTTCTAATAAGAAAACTAAGCATTTGCATTAGTACTTTGTGAATTTCAGTAGTATACACAGTTAAATTCATTAAGACCAATTAATATCCTAACTTTTCTTAACTATAAATGTGATGTTAATCTTATTTTGCTTTGAAGCATTATTTCTAGCATAAGTGTGAGCAGAATGAAATGTGGCCCGAACAATCCTGGCATTAGTGACTGATCTTACATATAATGCTGGACACCCTTTATCTACGTTCCATACAATTAACCATCATTAGAGTCTAAGGAGAATGTGTTGACTTTTACATATAGCCCACAGCAACAACAACGTATCTACTATTCTTTTCAGGGTCAATTTTAGTGTCCCTCTAAGCATGCACAAGGTCCAAGCAGTCATAATTTATTGCTTTTTACTGTATTCTTTATGTCAAAAATGTATATACACTTAAGCATATCTGGGAAAACACTAAAAAAAAACAATACTTTGTAAGCAGCATTGGGTCTAGATTACTTAATCGATCTTAGACCTTAAAGGGACATGAAACCCACATTTTTTTCTTTCATGATTTAGAAAAAGAATGCAATTTTAAACATCTTTCTAATTTACTTCTATTATCTAATTTGTTTTATTCTCTTGATATTCTTTGCTGAAAAGCATATGTAGATATGCTCAGTAGCTGTTGATTGGTTGCTGCACATAGAAGCCTTGTGTGATTGGCTCA
Organism: Bombina bombina; assembly: GCF_027579735.1. Lineage (NCBI taxonomy): Eukaryota > Metazoa > Chordata > Amphibia > Anura > Bombinatoridae > Bombina > Bombina bombina. Next base: position 294,963,830 of record NC_069499.1, on the reverse strand, counting down.
GCCATGTATATTGCTTTTCCTTCAACTAAGGATATCTAAAAAATGAAGCAAAATAAATTATAGAAGTAAATTGTAATGTTGTTTAAATTTGTATTCTCTATATGAATCATGAAAGAAAGATTTTGGGTTTAGTGGCCCTTTAATATGCATTTTGTTTCTTAAAATAAGATCTCATAAAATCATAGTTTTTTCACACGTAATGACAAATTTGAATAAAAGAATCCCACATGAGTACACAAAGTATGCAAAACAACTGCACCGGTTACTAAAGGAAAGCAATCAATTATATCCCACAATAGCCTTTGTAATTAAAATGATTTTTTTGTGCCATTTCTTTGCAATGAAGAAAAGTCTACTGCAATATCTTACCTATTGCTGCAGCTGTCACTAGAAGAATGTAGACCACACAGTGCAGAGAGCCCCTCATTGTGGTTCCTTGATGGGATCTCAAAAGCAAATGATGAGCGTCGGAGTCTGTTTTGTCTTAATATCCCATTAAAAGACCAAAGTCCAGTTTTATATTGATGTCAAATGCTAATTATTCCCTGGTTAAATATTAATATCTTATGGACTTCTGTTTCCCTGAATAGCAAACCTGGAGTTGCAGAAACCCTCAAACTGCTCTGTTTTTTAATAGATGATGATGACTATTATCAAAACAAAACGTATTATACATGTCAGGACCCCACAATATTTACACATTTATTTCAATCATATTCTTCACATTGGAATTCCTTTCCCAAAAAACAAACATTACCAGGAATACAAGGACCAATTCAGAAAAATAAAGATGGTAGTAAGGCTTTAGTTTAAAGAAGATTGCAATCATGGGGTATGAAGATAATGGGGAGCCAGTTCTTTGGCATAGCTGGATAGTTAGTCCATTAAACCGCCTGAAAATGTGAATCTGCTGGGTGTGAGTTTCCTGAGCTAGATAACAGCAAGACTTTGACCGCTAATGTTAAGAGATAATAATCTTTATGGAAATAATACAGCATTACATGGGCTTATTTGCATTGATGTCATTATGAATACATGATACATTGAGTAATACTGTCTAAATACGCCTGACTTCCGCACTATAATATAATTGAATATTTCTAACATTCAAATAATATTCTGATGTTGTAAATTCAAGATTTAGATACATTATCCCAACCTCATATTCACCCTCTGTATTGAAACCTCCTTCCTCTCAGTATTCAAGTAGAATTTCATATTTTGCCACATTTAGCTTACTGGTATCATGCATACAAAATAACTCTAGTATGTAAGTATGACTCATTTAAATGGTAAAATCCTTCAGTAGTAAAGGCTCTGACCTCTGATATTTAAAGGGACAGTGTAGTCTAATATTTTCCCTTTTTTAATGTGATTTAAAGGGACATTAAAACCACATTTTTTCTTTCATGATTCAGATAGAGAATGCAATTTTAAACAACTTTCTAATTTACTTATATTATCTAATTTGCTTCATTCTCTTGATATTCTTTCCTGAAAAGCATATCTAGATAGGCTCAGTAGCTTCTGATTGGTGGCTGCACATAGATACCTCATGTGATTGGCTCACCCATGTGCATTGCTATTTCTTTAACTAAGAATATCTAAAGAATGAAGCAAATTAGATAATAGAAGTAAATTGTAATTTTGTTTAAAATTGTATTCTCTGTCTGAATAATGAAAGAAAAATTTTGGGTTTAATGTCCCTTTAAATAGTTTGGAGTGAATTAAATAGTTTGCAAATAGCTCCTTCACCTAAATGGGCTAGATTACAAGTCGTGTGGTAAAACACGTTTTTTTATCGCGTTTTTTTATCGCGAAAACATTGCTACAGTTAAGCTTTTTGTACTAGTCGGGCTGTGTTTGTATTACAAGTAAAAAAACAAACATATTTTTCACAAGCGTTAACCCGAATAGCACAAAAATCCTAACTTGAGTTTTTGCGTGCGCGTGCATGCATTCCCCCATAGAAATCAATAGAGACAAAAAGTGGAAAAAAAAACTAACACCCTAGAATGCGTAAAAACCATCTAATTTTAGCATTACCCATAGAATTAATGGAGAAACACCCATCGCGCAAACAACATAGTATTTTCGCATTAGCAAATATAAAATATTTACAGTAAATACATAGGTAAAATCTTTATTAAATATGAATATTGCATAAAAATATTTTATTATGTTTTCATCTACTTAGGCTCTAATGCACATATATATATATATGTCTATATATGTATACATATATATTAATGTTTTTATATGTGTATATATATATGTCTGTTAAAACATATATACATATATAAATACATGAATATATATGTACACATATATAGACACACACATATATATATAAATATATACACAGTATATACACAGAAACGGCACACTCCAAATTAAACAGCCACCTGGTGCTCCACCAATAAGTAATTATACATCGATATGGGATGATTCCCATGGATAGCATCCGTGACTCCTTGGAAATCCACAGGGCAGGCACAACAGACGTTTTGGCTACCATTGACAAAGGCTCCTGTGAGAGCCAAAATGTTTGTTTTTTTGGTTATCTTATCACCATTAAAAGCGGTTGAAAAAGATTCCTGTTGTGCCTGCCCTGTGGATTTCCAAGGAGTCACGGATGCTATCCGTAGGAATCATCCTATATATATATATATATATATATATATATATATATATATATATATATATATATATATATATATATATATATATATATATATATACATACAAATACATCTTTAGACATGTATCTGTATGTATCTCTATGTTAAATTACTTTGGCTGCCTTTTTTTCTAACATCTGATATCATATCTTTGAGCCGTAGAAATATTTTTCACGATTTCACTCCACTTGTAATTTCAGATTAATTTTATTATTGAACAACAACCATGTTCTCAATGAACCCAAAAAACTCATTAATATCAAAGCTGAATAGTTTTGGAAGTAGTTTTTAGTTTGTTTTTAGTTATAGCTATTTTAGGGGGATATCTGTGTGTGCAGGTGACTATTACTGTGCATAATTATTAGGCAACTTAACAAAAAACAAATATATACCAATATTTCAATTATTTATTTTTACCAGTGAAACCAATATAACATCTCAACATTCACAAATATACATTTCTGACATTCAAAAACAAAACAAAAACAAATCAGTGACCAATATAGCCACCTTTCTTTGCAAGGACACTCAAAAGCCTGCCATCCATGGATTCTGTCAGTGTTTTCATCTGTTCACCATCAACATTGCGTGCAGCAGCAACCACAGCCTCCCAGACACTGTTCAGAGAGGTGTACTGTTTTCTCTCCTTGTAAATCTCACATTTGATGATGGACCACAGGTTCTCAATGGGGTTCAGATCTTCTTTTATGCCCTTTCTTGCCAGCCACGCTGTGGAGTACTTGGACGCGTGTGATGGAGCATTGTCCTGCATGAAAATCATGTTTTTCTTGAAGGATGCAGACTTCTTCCTGTACCACTGCTTGAAGAAGGTGTCTTCCAGAAACTGGCAGTAGACTGGGAGTTGAACTTGACTCCATCCTCAACCTGAAAAGGCCCCACAAGCTCATATTTGATGATACCAGCCCAAACCAGTACTCCACCTCCACCTTGCTGGTGTCTGAGTCGGACTGGAGCTCTCTGCCCTTTACCAATCCAGCCACGGGCCCATCCATCTGGCCCATCAAGACTCACTCTCATTTCATCAGTCCATAAAACCTTAGAAAAATCAGTCTTGAGATATTTCTTGGCCCAGTCTTGACGTTTCAGCTTGTGTGTCTTGTTCAGTGGTGGTCGTCTTTCAGCCTTTCTTACCTTGGCCATGTCTCTGAGTATTGCACACCTTGTGCTTTTGGGCACTCCAGTGATGTTGCAGCTCTGAAATATGGCCAAACTGGTGGCAAGTGGCATCTTAGCAGCTGCACGCTTGACTTTTCTCAGTTCATGGGCAGTTATTTTGCGCCTTGGTTTTTCCACACGCTTCTTGCGACCCTGTTGACTATTTTGAATGAAACGCTTGATTGTTCGATGATCACGCTTCAGAAGCTTTGCAATTTTAAGAGTGCTGCATCCCTCTGCAAGATATCTCACTATTTTTGACTTTTCTGAGCCTGTCAAGTCCTTCTTTTGACCCATTTTGCCAAAGGAAAGGAAGTTGCCTAATAATTATGCACACCTGATATAGGGTGTTGATGTCATTAGACCACACCCCTTCTCATTACAGAGATGCACATCACCTAATATGCTAAATTGGTAGTAGGCTTTCGAGCCTATACAGCTTGGAGTAAGACAACATGCATAAAGAGGATGATGTGGTCAAAATACTAATTTGCCTAATAATTCTGCACTCCCTGTATGTTCAGGTTTTCCACAGTATAAGCAGAGATTTAACAACCTTCTTTTATGCTTTTCAGCTTCAGAGATGGGACCCTGACACCTCCTATTTGCATGGGTTCTTGATAGAGCAAGCAGGTCAAGGTGGAGGCGGACAATCAAACCGCTTGTGAGGAGGACTATAAGCAGCAGCCTTTTCCATGCGCTTCTCCCTAAGACAGTGATCAATCTGAGCCGGCAGATAGAAAAGACTTTCTAGTGTTTTATGGACCCCTACTCATGCTAGTTCATCTTTCAGGGTATCAGACAGACACAACCTGAATTGATCCAGGAGGGCAGCTTCATTCCAGGTGGTTAATGTGGCAAGGTGATGGAACGCTTATATATTCTTCCACTTCTCTCTTTCCTTGTTTAAGGGAACGCATCTTAGCTTGTGCAGTGGAGGTCCTGTAGGGGTCTTAAAGGCTTTGCAAGAATTGATCCCAAGACTCAAGGATAGGGCTGTGAGTGACAAGCAGTTGGTGAGCCCATAACTATGGTTTGCCAGAAAAAAGTGAATTAATAGTTCAAACTTGTATAAAGTCTAAGTAGTAAGTTCTAGGTTGCAGAAAAAAAGAGAATCTGACAAGAGGTGATAACAGTTCATAATTGGGATTGATCCCCTTTAAACTTTTCAGTTAAAGCAATTCGAGGTTCAGGCTCTATAACAGGTGAACTGGATACTGGTGCCAGAGGGGTAGGACCCTGCATGGGTCATTTGATTTGCTGTGCCAGCCTGTTTTGATTCTCTTTTAAAGTACGCACAGAATGAGTTACTGCATTTACTTGCTGTGTTAAAGCTTCATCTATTCCTGTGAGTTCCATCTGGCTGAGTTATTCTGAGGAGGTTAGAGTGTGTGGAACTAAGAATGCAGGAACAGATATACTGAACAACAAAGTCTTTTGAAAGCTTTACTAAATGATAAGTAAAAGTTGGTAGTTTAAGTTAAGGATTACAGAAACAGTAAGGTTGAACATAGGCCTAAGGCAGAACACTGAAGTCCTATTCGAGTTTCAGAATACTTTAGTAGATTGGAGTAACAAAGTCCAGTGGACACTGATGCTTGAATTGTGCAATACACCTAATGGTATAGAGGGTAAGACTGTCGCAGGATACCAGGTAGGCACAGCAGGCACAGCTGGTTTGAAGAAAGCTTTCACTGGTATAGTAAGCACAGGATACTCAACAAGCACAGGATACCCAACGGGTACTCTCGGTGAGACTGTCACAGGATACCAGATAGGTAGAGCAGGCACATCTGGTTCAAGGAAAGATGCCACTGATATAGTAGACCCAAGATACTCAGCAGGTACAGGAACAAGGTGGGCATACACAGGTATCAGGTAAGTATGCTTGGCTTTCAGGAACCAGGTGAGCATACGCAGGTACAAGGTAAGTATGCTTGGTCTCTGGAACAAGGTGAGCATACGCAGGTGCAAGGTAAATATGCCAAACTTCAGAAACAAGGTAAGTTGGGTAATATCTTTTTTATATGAATTCCCACATCTGAGGCAATTAGGACATGGCCCCTTTAAATCTAGGCAGCATGTGGCTGCGCACCTAGTGAGACTTAGCAGTTGCAGCAAAAGAGGACTGCTCCATGGTGGTGGACGCTGAGAAAGGGAAGGCAGATTGCAACATCCCTCAGGTAAGTATCTGACAATTGTATCCCCAAACATCAAAAAGAAAAACACTCCAGAGCGGCTCACTCAAAAAACATACGCTTTAATGTTAAAAATAGCCAACATGGGCCAACAGCATACAGGGGTTAAAATACAGATACCGCACAAGGTCCAGCACACATCCCAACCTAGGACTCGTTTCGGGATTGCCCCGTACTCACAGCAGGTCAGGTGAAAACTGATTGTGCTTATAAAGGCAGCACCTCATTAGAAAAACACCGGAGTTTCATAGACAATTATGAACAATTTTAGAGCAATATTTTAAAGTGATAGCATGCGTTCTGTAAGTACCATGCATATGGAAATATGTTAATACATATCTAACTACTCAATAACTCAATAACAGAACACAAAATTCATATATCTAAACATTTAGAAAAATAATTACCATTATATCATGTTAAAAATTAATACATAATACATAATGCAGCCTACAATAATAGCTTAACAACTGTAATCAACCAGCTCAAATTACATAGATTCAACCAGCTCAAATTCAATGGATTCATGTACACATATTGTTAATTCTGAGTCAAGATATCAATACTTATGAACACAGCATTAGCAAATATTTAATAACAGACAACAACTAGAAAAAAGAAGAAGAAGAGAGAAAAAAATAGATCCACATATATATGATAGATATGTTAATAATGATACATTTGTATATAAAGTAAGTTCTTACCTACATGATGACTTCTAACACATAAATAGATCAACAGGTCAACAAAGTGAATATAATTAAAGGGACATAATACTCATATGCTAAATCACTTGAAACTGATGCAGTATAACTGTAAAAAGCTGACAGGAAAATATCACCTGAGCATCTCTATGTAAAAAAGGAAGATATTTTACCTCACAATCTCCTCAGCTCAGCAGAGTAAGTTCTGTGTAAAAAGTTATACTCAGCTGCTCCCAGCTGCAGGTAAAAAAATTAAAAAAAATGAAGAAATGAACAGCAGCCAATCAGCATCAGCAGTGCTGAGGTCATGAACTCTTACTGTGATCTCATGAGATTTGACTTAACTCTCATGAGATTTCATAGTAAGCTTCCTTTACCTGATTGGTGAAATAATATGAGAGTGCACGATGCTAGTCCCTTCAGATGTCCCAGGACAAACACACTAAAATGCTGCTTAGAAATCCTTTACAATGGGAGGTGGCTACTGAGGAACTTTTGAGGTAAAATATCTTTCTTTTTTACATAGAGATGCTCAGGTGATATTTTCTAATCCGCTTTTTACAGCTATGCTGCATCACTTTCAAGTGTTTAAACATTTGGCTATTATGGCCCTTTAAATAAGGATATCTTACAATAACCTGTAATAGATAAACATGTATATATATAAGAGCATGGTCAAAGATTTTATTAAGAACATTATTATTAAAAACATTATTAAGGAAGTTGGTAATGGAAAAAAGAAGAAAAACTTGAATAGATAAAATTACATAAATTAATTTAAATTAGACATGTGCATGGCAAAAAAATTTGGTTCAGTTCGGATTGATTCAGATTTTTTCGAATTTCGGTTCGTAGCAATTCGAATTCGGAAAAATTTGAATAAATTCGGTTCGGATTTGTTTCGGATTCATTCAGATTTGAATAAAATCGGTTTGGATTTGTTTCGGATTCATTCAGATTCGAATAAATTCGGCTGGATTCGGTTCGGTTCGGAAATTCGGAATTTCGGTAAGTGTTAGGTGGGATTAGACTAGTATTATGTACTGTACATTAGGTATAACCCATAGCAGAGTGATATAACCTAATATACTGTACAATACTAGTGTAATCCATGACCATCCGAATCTACCGAATAAATCCAAATAAATCCGAAGTTATTCGGATTTATTCAGTAGATTCGGCACTATTTTAATTCGGAGATTCGGTTCGATCCGAATCTCCGAATTTGCTGAATTTTCAGAATTTCCGAATCGAACCGAATTGCACATGTCTAATTTAAATTAATGAAATTAATAAGAGGACTTAAATAGGTAAGGATACATGAATCAGTGTTCCCCATGATTCATGATATCATACACTGAATTGAAACCTTTGGGGAACCTTGTTTTTAACTTAAAAATCCAGAAGGTCTCTCTACAGTATAATTCTGTAATCCGCTATCACCTGTTCTTTTAGGGCGATATACCATTTCAATAGCTTTCCATCTCAAAGACTCCACTGATTGATTGTGGTGATGAATAAAGTGGGTTGCTAGGGCTGAGCACTCTTTTATACAAGTTATATTGCTTAAATGTTCACGTATACGGGACCTCACTTCTCTAGTAGTGAGGCCTACATATTGGAGTTTGCAAGTTACACAAGAGATAAGATAAATTATGTATCCCATACTACAATTGATACATTGTGATGTTTCATATCTATCTCCTGTAAAATAGGACTCAAAATATGATGACTGATCTATATAATCACAGGCTTTGCATCTTGAGTTGCCACATTTAAATGTACCCTTGTGTGTTAGCCAGCTACTTATACCCCTTGCTTTTGGTGGAACAGTGGGTGAGAGAATGTTACCTAAGGTCACACTACGTCTATAGGAGAATCTACACCCCCTCTCCACAATATCTTTTAATTTATTATCAGCCAATAAAATGGGAAGATGCTTTTTAATGATATTACAGATCTGTTGATACTGGTCACTTTGACTAGTTACAAACGTTACACTTGGGTAATGATTATTTAATCAAGCTCTATGATCTTTATCACTTTTTTCCAAAAGTTTTTTGCCAACTTCTTTTCATGCATTTTTTATTATACGTTTACCATAACCCCTTTCACTGAGGTTTTCACTTAATCTCCTGCAATTGTATCCCTACCCATACTGAACGTTGTAAAAAGCAAGCAAGTGAAAACCTGATGACATAAAAAGTTGAACTTCTAATATCAAAAATATGTTAACATATTCTCCCATTGACTTCAAAGGAGTGCAAAAACTGATACACCTCCACCAAAAGAATAATATAAAATACACATTCCATCGTCTTCACATAAAATAATATATTCTATTTATTATTAAATATATATATATATATATATATATAATACCGTCCAGCATACAGGTTATACCCTCCTTGTGTCATCTGCCTGGGTGCAGAAATGTTATAAATATCCCTTGAAAATAACTGCACTCTCAGGTCTTTTTTTTAAGTGGAGAACAAAACAAGTCTCTTTTAATGGACCTGAGAGTGCAATTATTTTCAAGGGGTGTATATATATATATATATATATATATATATATATATATATGATTTTTTGGTAAAATATATATCTATACCTATATATATATCCTATTATATAAAAGGCCAAGTGTGTTTGTCCAAAGCTGTCATGCGCAGTAGAACCTGCGCAACGACAAACACACCTGGCCTTCAAGAAGACTGACCTGGCGGGCATCTGGGATGACTATGTGTGATGGGGGCGGCGCCGGCTGGGCGTGATGTGGGCGGGACCGGGTGGGGATGGGCGTGGTGTGTGCGGGGTTGGGCGGGGCCGGGCGGATGTCAGAGAGAGAGAGAGATCAAAAAAAGAGGGGTTAATGGGATAGAGAGAGAGAGCTCAAAAAAGAGGGGGGGATAGAGGGAGCAAAAGAGGGGGGAGAGAGACAGCAAAGAGATAGGGGGAGGGAGAGCAAAAGAAAGGGGAGAGAGCAAAAGAGGGGAGATAGAGAGAGCAAAAGAGAGACAGCAAAAGAGAGGGGGGAGAAAGGGAAGAGAGAGCAAAAGAGATGGGAGAGAGAGCAAAAGAGGGGAGAGAAAAAGAGAGCAAAAGAGGGGGGAGAGAGGGAGGAGAGAGAGAGCAAAAGAGATGTATATGTATATATGTATGTACATATGTATTTATGTGTTTATATGTGTATATGTATACAAATACACATATAAATACATCTGTACACACACAGACATTGTTTTTTCTTCCACTATCCTTTGCGCAAACTCTAAACCCAACGTATGTTAAATTAGATTGCGTTCAAGCGAGCTTCTTTACTTTCGACTCATAATGCTATTTTGGTTGTGTGCAAAAATCTGAAACCCCCCCCCAGATATTGCTCACCCACTACAGTTCGATAGCATTCAACTCTAAATCTAGCCCTGTATTGGGTTCTGGTTTCAGTTAGAAAAACAATTATTTCATATACAAAAATATAAAGAAAGGAAACATTTCCCATACGTTTTAAACTCTGCAGCTGGTAAAACAAGTGATAAAGGGACAGTACACTGTAAAATTGTGTTTCACTTAATGTATTTCCAATGACTTGTTATACCAGCTGCAAAGTATAGAATGTATGAGAAATTAAATTTTCAACTTTATTTGTGTATATGAAATTGCTGTTTTTGTGCTTTTAAATTTAATCGCAGCCTATTGAAATGAGTTGAGTTTGCAGGTAAAATGAGATCTCATTATGTTATCACTTTGGGGCATATTTATGTAAGTGCGAGCGGACATGATACGATGTAGCGTATCATGTCCGCTGCACATCGATAAATGCCAACAGCATACGACGTTGGCATTTATCATTGCACAAGCAGTTCACCTGAACTGCTTGTGCAATACCACCCCCTGCAGATTTGCGGCAGGGGGTGTCAATCAACACGATTGTATGCGATTGGGTTGATTTCTGTCCGCCTCTTCAGAGCAGGTGGACAAGTTATGAAGCAGTGGTCTTTAGACCGCAGCTCCATAACTGCTGTTTTCTGTGAGCTCGCCGGAAACAAGCTTGATAATTCGGCCCCTTTGTGTACATACACATGCTTCCTTATCTTACTGTATATCTCTTTGTAAACCAAAGCTCAATACTTAGACCTTGACACACAGACCGTTGGGAAATTGCTTCACGAGACTCGTTAGCATCACAGTTCTCTAAGAAAAGGGGCATGTCTGAGCAATGCCGGTGAGCCAATGGTAGCTTGATATCACCACCCATATCGCTGACATTGCCAGTCATCTGCATTTTGCTGTGGCCATTAGAACCCTACTTGAAATGGGCCTACACAGTGCAGACAGTGCACTCACTGAAACTAAAAATAGTTAACGTGTAGGCACACTTCAGATATTGCTGTGGGGACCTAAGTTTTACTACTGCTACACTATCTAGCTCAGAAGATGTAGTCTCAACAGCTGATAGCTGGTGAGGCAAACATGGCTGCTACCCTCCTCGCATCCTGCACTTCGCTGATTAGAAAATATCTATCTTGTGTCGATGCATCTGAATCAGAGTGCAGGCTACCTCACTAGCATTCCCACTAAATACCCCTGAACACCTATAACTATGTCACGCTACCTCCCACCTACTGCCTACACCTACGTCCCAGCTTACCTACACTCCCCTTGCACCGCACAGCTAACTCCCCCTAACCGCCTACACCTACATCACACCTAACCTACACATCCCCGAAAAGCCCAGCTAAATCCCTAATACCGCCTACACTGACATAATGTCTAACCTACTGTCAGGGTGCCAGGAATCAGACTGAGACGAGAAGTGCAAAAATAATCACACCTTTATTAATAGCAAAAAATAATAAAAAGTCCACAAGTCAAATAACAAGCCAGGAATCAAAACCAGAGCTGGTAGTCAGACGAGCCGAGTCAGGAGCCAAAGTGAGTAGTCAGACGAGCTAGAATCAGGAACAAGGAGAACAGCAGAGTCAGGAACAAGCCAGGGATCAGGAACCAGGAGGGACGTCAGACAGCCAGGTAATACACAGGAGCTCTCACAAACAGGTCTGAGACCAGGCAAGGGCAAAGCATACTGAACAGAGGCCCTTTAAATAATAAGTGATGACATCACAATTCTGAGACTGCATCCTGTCTCACACGGATAATGTACACCAGTCTGGCCATAAAAGGAAGTGCAGGAAATGAGCAGCATCACACAATATGCACCAGAGTAAGCAAGAAAGGTGAGTACAATGGCTGCCAGGAGCACATGGCAAACAAAACAGGGAAAGTACCCTCCCCTCAACAACCCCTCCCCCGTGGGAGGACAAAAGGCTTATTGGGGAAACGGGCATGGAAGGCATGGAGGAGCATGAACATCAGAGGAGGGAACCCATGAACACTCCTCCAGACCGTAGCCCCTCCAGTGAACCAAATACTGTACGCGGCCCCTGGACATATGATAGTCAATAATGCTACTGACCTCATACTCCTCATGGTTGTTAACAAAGATAGGACGGGGCTGAGGCAACACAGTGGTAAACTGATTACAAACAAATGGTTTCAAGAGGGAGACATGAAAAACATTGGAGATGCACATTGCAGGAGGAAGGTCAAGAGCGTAGGCCACAGGATTGACCCGTCGGAGTATTTGAAAAGGACCAACAACGCAGGAGCCAGTTTATTGGAAGGCACACAAAGGTTCAAGTTGCGGGAGAACAGCCAAACTCTCTCACCAACCTGGTAGGAAGGCGCGGGCAGACGCCTACGATCCGCCTGGAACTTTTGGCGCTGCATAGAACGATGAAGGCAATCCTGAATCTGCATCCACGTTGAACGAAGTTGCCGGAGATGCTCCTCCAAAGCCGGAATACCCTGAGACATGAATGAATTGGGCAAAAAGAATGGTTGAAACCCATAATTCACCAACAGGGATAACTTGGAGGAAGCATTAATAGCACTATTACGAGCAAACTCTGCCCAAGGTAACAGTTCAGACCAATTATTGTGGTGATCTGAGACATAGCAATTGAGGAACAGTTCCAGAGCTTGATTAGACCGTTCCGCAGCCCCATTGGATTGAGGGTGATATGCTGAGGAGAAGGAAAGCTGGATCCCCATTTGAGCACAAAAGGAATGCCAAAATCTGGAGACAAAGGGGCCAAGTTATCAACGTGTCTACTTTTCCTGCCTTCGCCGGCCCAATACGCCCGCCTAAGCTCGCCTCACATCGCCGCCGCGCACCTGCAAAAATTCGCCTAAGTTATCAAAAAAGCTGTCAAAAAGCCGCGCACCAAGTACGGGGCGATGAGCAGCGGACTGTGAGAGTTATCACTCATCCGATCTCGCTGCTCTTCGGCTTTTTCACAGCTTTCTTGCTAGCCTGTAACTAAGCACCCACACTAACTACACTGTTCTACCCCCTATACCGGTGCCCCCGGAGCCCCCCGCAACTAAATAAAGTTACTAACCCCTAAACCGCCACTCCTAGACCCCGCCACAACTCTTATAAATGTATTAACCCCTAAACCACCACTCCCGGACACCGCTGCCACCTACATTATACCTAGTAACCCCTATCCTGCCCCCCCTATACCGCCGCCCTCTATAATAAAGTTATTAACCCCTATCCTGCTGATCCCGCACCTCGCCGCAACTAAATAGTTTAACCCCTAAACCGCCGCTCCCTGAACCCGCCGCAACCTATATTAAATTTATTAACCCCTATCCTGCCCCCCCTACACTGTCGCCACCTATAATAAATTTATTAACCCCTATCCTGCCCCCCACTACACCGCCGCCACTGTAATAAAATTATTAACCCCTAAACCTAAGTCTAACACTAACCCTAACACCCCCTAACTTAAATATTAATTAAATAAATCTAAATAATATTTCTATTATGAACTAAATTAATCCTATTTAAAACTAAATACTTACCTTTAAAATAAACCCTAATATAGCTACAATATAAATAATAATTATATTGTAGCTATCTTAGGATTTATTTTTATTTTACAGGCAAATTTCAATTTATTTTAACTAGGTACAATAGCTATTAAATAGTTATTCACTATTTAATAGCTACCTAGCTAAAATAAAGAGAAATTAACCTGTAAAATAAAAAATAACCTAAGTTACAATTACACCTAACACTACACTATACTTTAATAAATTATTCCTATTTAAAACTGAATACTTACCTGTAAAATAAACCCTAAGATAGCTACAATATAATTAATAATTACATTGGGGGGTAGTTATCAACGTGTCTACTTTCCTGCCTTCGCCGGCCCAATACGCCCGCCTAAGCTTGCCTACCTTCGCCGCCGCGGACCTGAAAAAATACGCCTAAGTTATCAAAAAAAGCTGTCAAAAAGCCGCGGGGCGATGAGCAGCAGACTGTGAGAGTTATCACTCATCCGATCTCGCTGCTCTTCGGCTGTTTGACAGCTTTCTTGCTAGCCTGTCACTAAGCACTCACACTAAACTACACTGCTCTAACTCCTATACCGGCGCCCCCGGAGCCCCCCGCAACTAAATAAAGTTACTAACCCCTAAACCGCTGCTCCTAGACCCTGCCGCAAGTCTTATAAATGTATTAACCCCTAAACCGCCGTTCCTAGACCCTGCCGCAAGTCTTATAAATGTATTAACCCCTAAACCGCCGCTCCTAGACCCTGCCGCAAGTCTTATAAATGTATTAACCCCTAAACCGCCGCTCCTAGACCCTGCCGCAAGTCTTATAAATGTATTAACCCCTAAACCGCCTCTCCCGGACACCGCTGCCACCTATATTATACCTAGTAACCCCTATCCTGCCCCCCCTATACCGTCGCCCTCTATAATAAAGTTATTAACCCCTATCCTGCTGATCCCGCACCTCGCCGCAAATAAATAAATAGTTTAACCCCTAAACCGCCGCTCCCTATATTAAATTTATTAACCCCTATCCTGCCCCCCACTACACCGCCGCCACTGTTATAAAATTATTAACCCCTAAACCTAAGTCTAACACTAACCCTAACACCCCCCTAACTTAAATATTAATTAAATAAATCTAAATAATATTTCTCTTATTAACTAAGTTAATCCTATTTAAAACTAAATACTTACCTGTAAAATAAACCCTAATATAGCTACAATATAAATAATAATTATATTGTAGCTATCTTAGGATTTATTTTTATTTTACAGGCAAATTTCAATTTATTTTAACTAGGTACAATAGCTATTAAATAGTTATTAACTATTTAATAGCTTACCTAGCTAAAATAAAGAGAAATTTACCTGTAAAATAAAAACTAACCTAAGTTACAATTACACCTAACACAACACTATACTTTAATAAATTTTTCCTATTTAAAACTAAATGCTTACCTGTAAAATAAACCCTAAGATAGCTACAATGTAATGAATAATTACATTGTAGCTATTTTATGATTTATATTTATTTTACAGGTAACTTGGTATTTATTTTAGCTAGTTAGAATAGTTATTAAATACGACACTATCATTAAATAAATTAAATAAACTATCTACAAATAACTACAATTAAATACAATTACATAAACTAACTAAAGTACAAAAAATAAAAAAAGCTAAGTTACAAAAAATAAAAAAAATAAGTTACAAACATTTAAAAACATATTACAACAATTTTAAGCTACTTACACCTAATCTAAGCCCCCTAATAAAATAACAAACCCCCCCAAAATAAAAAAATGCCCTACCCTATTCTACATTAAAAAAGTTCAAAGCTCTTTTACCTTACCAGCCCTTAAAAGGGCCTTTTGTGGGGGCATGCCCCAAAGTTCAGCTCTTTTGCCTGTAAAAGAAAATACAACCCCCCCCAACATTAAAACCCACCACCCACATACCCCTAATCTAACCCAAACCCCCCTTAAAATAACCTAACACTAATCCCCTGAAGATCATCCTACCTTTAGTTGTCTTCACTCAGCCGAGCCACCGATGGAACTGAAGAGGACATTCGGACCGGCAGAAGTTATCCTCCAAGGGGCGCTGAAGAAATCTTCCATCCGATGAAGTGATCCTCCAAGCGGCGCTGAAGAAATCTTCCATCCGGGCGAGGTCATCTTCCAAGAGGCGCTGAAGAAGTCTTCTATCCGGGCGAGGTCATCGTCGAAGCCGGGTCTTGAATCTTCATCCCGCCGACGCGGAACATCCTCCTTTCCTGACGAACTACCGACAAATGAGGGCTCCTTTAAGGGACGTCATCCAAGATGGCGTCCCTTCAATTCCGATTGGCTGATAGGATTCTATCAGCCAATCGGAATTAAGGTAGGAAAAATCTGATTGGCTGATGGAATCAGCCAATCAGATTCAAGTCAATCCGATTGGCTGATCCAATCATCCAATCAGATTGAGCTTGCATTCTATTGGCTGTTCCGATGGTAAGGTAAAAGAGCTTTGAACTTTTTTAATGTAGAATAGGGTAGGGCATTTTTTTATTTTGGGGGGGGGTTGTTATTTTATTAGGGGGCTTAGATTAGGTGTAAGTAGCTTAAAATTGTTGTAATATGTTTTTAAATGTTTGTAACTTATTTTTTTTATTTTTTGTAACTTAGCTTTTTTTATTTTTTGTACTTTAGTTAGTTTATGTAATTGTATTTAATTGTAGTTATTTGTAGGTAGTTTATATAATTTATTTAATGATAGTGTAGTGTTAGGTTTAATTGTAAATTGGGTTAGGATTTATTTTACAGGTAATTTTATATTTCTTTTAGCTAGGTAGTTATTAAATAGTTAATAACTATTTAATAACTATTCTAACTAGCTAAAATAAATACAAAGTTACCTGTAAAATAAATATAAATCCTAAGATAGCTACAATGTAATTATTAATTATATTGTAGCTATCTTAGGGTTTATTTTACAGGTAAGTATTTAGTTTTAAATAGGAATAATTTATTAAAGTATAGTGTAGTGTTAGGTGTAATTGTAACTTAGGTTAGGATTTATTTTACAGGTAAATTTCTCTTTATTTTAGCTAGGTAAGCTATTAAATAGTTAATAACTATTTAATAGCTATTGTACCTAGTTAAAATAAATTGAAAGGTACCTGTAAAATAAAAATAAATCCTAAGATAGCTACAGCGGCCCTTTCTAGGAGAGGTCTCAACACCCCCCCCCCCGGTAAACGGGGTATAGCAGTGTTAAACCACTGCCAGAACTGCTTTGTACTTTTCTTTTTTTTTTTTATATTACACTTTTATTGAGGTTTAATACATTAGATAATACATAAACAAGGCAAAACAAACAAAAAAAGATAGAAGAAAAGCAAAACGTCATAGACATGGCAATAACATTCTTGATACAAATCACTTCTGTCTATTACATCATAGAAGAAATAACTTAACGTACCACAATATGTAGGTAATAATTCATAGTGCCATGTCATTCATGGCAGCAGCAATCTTAAAAAAAATGAAGGACATAAACTTTACGTACCATATTATGTAAGTAGTAGCTCTGATTGCCATGTTACATTAATTATGTTTAGCACATATAATTTATGTGAAGCCTCTTTTTTGTTTTCTTCCCTCCCCTCTCCCCCCCCTCTGATTATCCTCCCCCTCCTCTCCCCCTACAAAAAAATAAAATAAAAAAAAAAAAAAAAAAAATTTGAATTTAGTCCATGCCCCCCCTGACTCCGACCCCCAGCCCCGTCTCCTACCACAGGTTAAGCAAGACCATTTCTGAGTTCCTAAATGGAAAAATTATCATTTCTATTTCATCAGTTGAATAACCTTTAATAAAGGCTGACCATTTAAGGAAGAATTTTTTTATGTCCTCTTCGTTATCTATATTGGTATCCCTTTGCTCAATCATGCATTGTTTCTTCAAACAATTTTTTACCTCAGGGATTGAGGGAGTCTTTGGGCCTTTCCAATGCTTAAGAATCAAATATCTAGCTGCTATAATTGTGAGAATAGTCAATTTTTCCTGAGGTTGTTGCCGTGCTTCCAATTGGATGCAAAAAATAATCTGTGTCAGGGTGAGTTCCAAAGGAGCAGCCATTAAGTTTTTGTTAAGCCAAAATTCGACTTTATGCCAAAATTGGCATATCTTTGGGCAATTCCATAGCATATGGACTAGGTCTGCCGCGACAAGGGAACATTTCGGGCAAGCCCTAAATTCTAAATTATGTATTTTGTAACCTAAAGCTGGGGTGAAATATGTTCTATGTAAGATTTTAAGATGAGCTTCCCTCCACGTGGCTGAGAGCGTAGCCCATGAAACTCGGTCTATTGACCTCTGTACACTATTTGATTCTATCAATTCTGAGGGAATTAACCTGGACCATGTCTTTGCTATATGTTCCAATAGGGGAGTTCCTTTATTGGCGTTAAGAAGTGTATAGCAGGGAGTAATCGACATGCGTCCAGCCTTTATCAGAGTCAGCCAATTCTCCAGTTTTCCCAGGGTCCATGACCACTCAGTGTTCCTAGTAATCTTTGATCCATAATGTCTAAGTTGCAAATATGCAAAAAATTCTTTATGTGATAGGTTAAATTCATTTTTCAGATGTTCAAATGTTTTTATAACATTTGAATCATTTTCAAAAATTTGCTTAACTTTTACCAGTCCTAGTTGGGACCATCTATTGAATATGGCCATTTCCATGCCAGGCTGGAATCTTGGGTTTCCTTTTATTAGTAAGTATTGAGACACACTGCAATCTAATCTAAGGATGTTCCCTATTTTCCACCAGGCTTTAATCGGGTTCAAAATACTTTTAAGCTTTTTGATTTCAGGAGGTAGCAATTTAGGTGCGCAATGTACTAGACCAGTAAGAAGGTATGGGTGACATATATTTGCTTCTAATAAAATGTTTGTGGCGTAATCTTTAAGAAGAATCCAATCTGTCACTGTTCTTGCAAGAAAAGCCATGTTATATTGCCTGATGTCTGGCAAGGCTAGACCCCCATATTCCTTTGCCAAAGTTAATTTTGTTAAGGAGATTCTCGCCTTTTTCCCCTGCCAGAGGAATTTCCCAACTGCCCTATTAAGCAACCTAATGTATTTTCCATATAATATTAATGGGGTATTTTGTAATATATATAGGAGTTTCGGGAGAAGAATCATTTTGTATAGGGCAATTCTCCCAGATAATGAGATGGGTAAACTTTGCCAGGATTTCAGCCTCTCACAGATCATTGTTAATATGGGTGTTATATTAACTTTGTACAATTCAGAAAAGTTTACTGGTATCATAATACCCAAATATTTGAATGATTCGGAGACCTCTTTAAATGGGCTGTCTTTAATTGAATCCCTATTTTTATTTAGCCAGAATAGTTCGGATTTGGAAGTATTAACCATATACCCAGAGAAAGAGCCAAATTGTTGAATGATACTGAGCAGTTTGGGTATGTTCGACTTTGAATTTGAGATATAGAGAAGGATATCATCCGCGTATAACGCAGCCTTCATTATATGTTCGCCCATATTAATGCCCTCAATACTTTGTCGGATCTTTATGGCAAGGGGCTCTATTGCAATATCAAAGAGAAGGGGGGACAGAGGACACCCCTGTCTTGTTCCCCTTTCAATTATGATATCTGAGGATAATGAATTGTTAACTATAAGTCTGGTAGATGGACATGTATACAGGTTATAGATAAAGCTGACAAAGTTATCCCTAAATCCAAATTTGGTTAATGAGGTAAACAGATGACCAAAATAGACGGAGTCAAACGCCTTAGCCGCGTCAATGGCGACTATTGCTTGGTCCATTTTGCCCTCTGTCCCTCTCTCTCTGGTTTGGAAGAATTCTGTCATCAGAAGAACCTCCCTAATTTTGGAGGTTGAGTTACGACCATGGATAAACCCTGCTTGGTCCTTGTGAATGATATGTGAAAGGCTATCTTGAAGCCTACGTGCCAAGATTGAGGCAAGGATCTTATAGTCCGAGTTCAAGAGGGCTATCGGTCGGTAAGATTCCTTGTGACTAGGATCCTTGCCTCCCTTTGCGAGCAGAGTTGTGAAGGAGGCCGAAAAACCAGCTGGTATGACGTTGCCATCAATAAAAAATTCATTAAATGTTTTAGATAGATACGGAACTATATCTGAGATCAAAATCTTATAGACTTCGTTAGGGAGACCATCTGGGCCTGCTGCTTTATTTGCTGGTGACTCAAAAATCGTTTTGCTAACCTCTTCATTGGAGATTGGACTATTAATAATAGAGTTCATTTCTGCTGTGATTGAGGGACAATTTACCTGACCCCAAAATTGCTCAGACTGAGTTTTATCTGCGGTTTTTGCAGAGTACAGATCTCTATAATACTCTGTGAAGGCCTCTAAGATGTCTTCTGTGTTTACCAATTGATTCCCTTGATGAAGGATTTTTTCAATCATGGGGGGCTTATTGTCACCTTTAATTAACTTAGCTAATAATTTGCCCGATTTATTGCCAAACCGGTAAAGCTTGGCTTGAAACCTCAGTTCTTTCTGTGTTTCCACTAATAATGCCATAGCATCTTTTTCGCTCTTGGCTTTTATGTATTTAGCCCAATAGTAAGGTGTATTTTGCAACAAGTATCGGTTATAGGCATTCGTCACAGAGCTAATGACCTCTTTCTCTCTCTTTTTCAACTTTTTAGATATCATAGCGGCGTAAGCCGTTATTTCCCCTCTGAGGACTGCTTTCGCAGCTCCCCAGAATATTTCCGAACGGTCAGCAAATTCGGAGTTAAAATAAAGGTATTCCTTAAATTTATTAATCAAGTGATTCTTGAATTTAGAATCATTCACCAAATAGTATGGGAATCTAAATCTTGTAGAAGAGTTTGTAAACCGATTTAACTGTAGTTCTAAGAAAATAGGAGAGTGATCTGATAGGGTTACAGGAGTTATTCCTGCAGTAGTTTTCATTGTGCATAATCTGTCATCAATTAGAAACAAATCTATTCGGGATAGAGTTTTATGAGCCTTTGAAAGGCAGGTGTATTCTCTTACATCAGGATTTTGAATCCTCCAGATGTCTTTAACAGCTAAGTTCTGGGTTAAAGTTTTAAATATTTTTGCTTCAAGACTGTCTCTTTTTTGTTTTACTTGTTTGTTAGTCTGCCGAAGTCTGTCTAGAGGGGATTGCGGCGCCATATTGAAATCGCCACCCAATACCGCGTAGCCTTCTGAATAGGTTATTATTTTAGATTGCAGCATGTCCCAAAACTCATAATCCAACATATTAGGTGCATATATATTGCAGAGAGTAAACAGTTGATCTTGGATTTTAATTTTCATCATCACAAACCTCCCCTCAGAGTCCCTTTCAGAGTGGATTAACTCATATTCTAGTCTTTTGCCAATTAATATGGCTACCCCTCTTTTCCTTCCTAAACTGGGAGAAGCAACAACCTCTTTAACCCAAGAGCCTTTCATTTTTTTAATTTCATCTATATCTAGGTGTGTTTCTTGCAGGAATGCAAGGTCTGCCTGCATTTTTCTCAAATGGGAGACAATTGCCTTCCTTTTGATGGGAGTCGATATACCACCAATATTCCATGATATAAGTTTAACTTTATCTGTTTTTTTAGTCATCTATTAACCTATATAAGGCGATTATGGCAGAAGACAGAAATGAGGGCGGGAATAGGAGGGGGACAAAAGACAAGGAAAAAAAAAAAAAAAAAAAAAAAGAAAGAAAAAAAAAAAAACCCCAAGGAAAAAAGATGGGAAGGCAGGGGGGGGGGAATGGGAATCTCTATCCCACAATGTCTCAATTCGATACTCAGCAGGGGAGCCTCCCCCCCTGAGTGTTGGCCCAGTAATTGTCCTATTCTGAAGTTTACTTTTTCTTGACAAAACATACCTGCTCTGGAAGGGTCGGGTACCCAATTTTTAACTATTTTTAACTATCTACCTGCAGCTGTTTGTAGTGTGAGTTCAGTTTCAGACAAGAATTTTTGAGCTTCACAAGCATTATCAAAGAAGTATATTTTGTCCCCGACAGTTATTTTAAGTTTATGTGGATATAATAGTATCGCCTTGTAACCTTCTTGTATCAGTTTTGTACATATTGGCGCCAATTCTCTCCTTCTTAAAGCTGTCTCAGCAGAGAAGTCTTGGAACAAGAGAATTTTGGCGCCGTCTAAACTGATTGGTTGTTTCTTCTTAAATTGTTGAAGTATGTTAATTTTGTCAAGATAGTTTAAGAAGCGCACTATTACAGGTCTGGGTCTATTGTTTATTTTATTGACAATCGGTGGTGGGCCTATTCTATGAGCCCTTTCTATTATTATGTGAGAAGTGGACATTTCTAACATTTGTACAAGGGTCTCAGAAACAAAAAGGGAGAGATCTTCATATTTTTTGCCCTCAGGTATACCTATGATCCTTATATTATTCCTTCGTGATCTATTTTCAAGGTCTTCCATTTTTTACATTAATTTTTTAATCTTAGAATTAGTTTCCTTAAGGCTAGAGCTATGTGTAAGGGTAAGATCTTCTAGGTCAGAGACCCTCTGTTCTGCTTCCTGTAATCTATTTGAAAATTGCCTAATCTCCTGGGAAAGTTGTGCTATGTCTTGTTTTATTTCAGATCTTAAGGATTCAAATTTGGGAGTTAATGCTTCAGAGATATTACAAACCAGGTTTTGAACGTTTAAGGTCTCAGTGGCAGGATTGGTAGTGAGTGTGGTAATATCTACTACGTTTTCTGGGACTCCTTTTGATTTTTTGTCTTTGTGCCTACCTGCCATGCTTGGAGAAGAAGTTCTGGGAGAGGTGTTTAGAAATCTGTCCATAGGACAGGTGTCGACTGCGGGAAGTGATGTGGGTGATTGGATAGATGGGAGCTTGTATGTTATTAATCTGGAAAATCAGGATTTAGGGAACGGGATTGAGTGAATATCAAGAATGTGAGGAGGTGTTGTGAGGGTGGAGTGTTGTGAGGGTGATAAGAGGGAGAGAGGGAGGGAGGGAAAGGAGAGGGAAGAAGGTGAGTGCCGGAGTGCGTGGAAAAAAAAAAAAAAAAAAAAAAAAAAATTCTATATGTTGGCTTAAGTGGACCAGGTGAACGTTGAATTATTTATAAGTGCAAGGGAGTGTGAAAGTGGATTAACACAAGTGATAGGGTGAAAGAGGACACCAAAGCTTCAATAAGTGAAAGTAGTCCACAAGGGACGTGAAGTGTTTAAGGTGATTTAATGCAACTTATTCAAGCAAGCAATGACAGGATTAGATTGAACCAACCTGGTTCTTCTCTTCCTCTTCTCTAAAATGAATAATGATTCTCTGATTGGACCGACTGCACTATGTCTGGTCTGCTAATCTAAATTTATAAGACTAGTTACCCTCTCCTTGAAGCTAAGCCTCCGGCCAAATCTAAAGAAGCTCCTATATCGATTAAGAGTAGCTACTATATGAGTGAGGTTAATATTTTAAATGACTTAATGGAGAACCCTTTAAGCACTCTAATTCAAGGGCTACAGTAAATAGCGACCTTTTACTAAATATACATAGAACAATCAGTTCCAGAAAATAAATGTCACATATACACTTTGTTAGTTACTCAGGCACCTCTACCCAGGGCTAAAAAAAACTGTTAGAGTTCTCGCCTGTCCAATTCAAGCACGATGAAGGTATCCCTAAAATTAAGTTTATAAGTTAATGAGGCACACTTTATAACATAAATTATCTAATGCCCTAGAGGTGATTTTTACCTATGGGTGAGAACGGGTTAATTTAGATGACAGTATTAGTGTCTCATGTATATATACACGAAATTACATAATAAATCAGAAAGACCAAATAACAGCATATAGCAAATAAGCTTAGCAACCCATGCAAGGATTCCCTATATCCTGAATTGGTCTTCCCTATCCTGTCTTGTTTGCAGGAAAGGGAGGTCAATTCTATATGTGGAGCAAAAAAGGGAAAAAAAAAAAAAAAAAAAAAAAGAAGCAGAAAGCAGTTAAATTTGCAGATAAATAAGGCAGAAAAATAATATCATATAATAACATGCATATGTTTAGTTCACTGATTTCTAGTTCTCTCTGAGAGAAAAAGTAAAATTAAGCTGCAGTTACTGTTTACATTTAGGCCATTAGCTTTTAGTATGCCTTTTGTGTGAAAAGAGAAAAAAAAATGCAAGCAGTAGAATGTTAGTATGCTGGGGTAGATAGGGTATATTCCCCTAATATCTCAAGTCTCTTTTCTTTTTAAACCATGCAATATATTCTCCAAAATGAATAATAATTCTCTGATTGGGCCAACTGCACTATGTCTGGTCTGCTAATCTAAATTTATAGGACTAGTTACCATCTCCTTGAAGCTAAGCCTCCGGCCAAATCTAAAGAAGCTCCTATATCGATTAAGAGTAGCTACTATATGAGTGAGGTTAATATTTTAAATGACTTAATGGAGAACCCTTTAAGCACTCTAATTCAAGGGCTACAGTAAATAACGACCTTTTACTAAATATACATGGGACAATCAGTTCCAGAAAATAAATGTCACATATGCACTTTGTTAGTTACTCAGGCACCTCTACCCAGAGCTAAAAAAGACTGTTAGAGTTCTCGCCTGTCCAATTCAAGCACGATGAAGGTATCCCTAAAATTAAGTTTATAAGTTAATGAGGCACACTTTATAACATAAATTATCTAATGCCCTAGAGGTGATTCTTACCTATGGGTGAGAACGGGTTAATTTATATGGCAGTATTAGTGTCTCATGTATACATACACGAAATTGCATAATAAATCAGAAATACCAAATATCAGCATATAGCAAATAAGCTTAGCAACCCATGCAAGGATTCCCTATATCCTGAATTGGTCTTCCCTATCCCGCCTTGTTTGCAGGAAAGGGAAGTCAATTCTATATGTGGAGCAAAAAAAGGGAAAAAAAAAAAAAAAAAAAAGAAGCAGAAAGCAGTTAAATTTGCAGATAAATAAGGCAGAAAAATAATATCATATAATAACATGCATATGTTTAGTTCACTGATTTCTAGTTCTCTCTGAGAGAAAAAGTAAGATTAAGCTGCAGTTACTGTTTACATTTAGGCCATTAGCTTTTAGTATGCCTTTTGTGTGGAAAGAGAAAAAAAAAAAAAATGCAAGCAGTAGAATGTTAGTATGCTGGGGTAGATAGGGTATATCCCCCTAATATCTGAAGTCTCTTTTCTTTTTAAACCATGCAATATATGGAGGGAGAATGAGCCAAGCAGACAAAAGCAAATAAAGGAGTTAGTGGCTCATGCAGCTGACAAAGTACATACAGTTCCCCCTTAGTTCGACTGGCTTCCTTGTGAATATATAGGTGGAATAAAGCAGAAAACCTCCAGGCAAGGAGCGTGCTGTAGCCTCTTTGAGCTGCCTTTACTTTTAACTTTAAAGAAGGTCTATCCAGCTACTTCTTATCCTTCCCTTCAATTATGTGCTTGGTTTTACAGGTGCTTGTACTCGGTCACGGCACTTTCCCAATAACTAAATGGCTAGCACCCCAGAAGCGGGAGAGTACCTTAAGCCATACAGCTCAGTGCATTGGCTATGACCGACTCTGCAGATTCAGCAATTCATCTCCATCCCAAGCCAGCACTGTAGATGTTAGTTTTTCCTTCGTATTAATTAGGGGTCCGGTGTTCACCACCTTCCCAAGGTGGCTAACGACACTTGCCAAGGGGGGAACTACCGAGTGTCCACGAGCAGCATCGGTGTGTGGAGTATGCGACTCGGCAGTCTCTCCCGTACTGTGTCAGTGAATGGCGCGGCGCCGGCCAGCCGACGTCACCAGCCTGCGTCCTGTCGGACCCTGCGCACCGCCTCCTCTGTACAGCGAAAAACAGCAGCCTAACTCCGTCTCTCCTGTGCCCAAAAGAGATAGGTAAGATTTAGGGCTGTTTTAAGATTTTTTAAGGTCCTTGCTCCAAGGTTAGGTGAATGGTCTGTGAAGAGTACCAGTTCTTTTAGCTTTAGATCAGAGTTTAGGTACCCTTTAAGAAGGCCTCAGCCTCGGACAATACCCTGGCCACCTCCTCACGCAGCACCGGTGGGAGGGGTGGGGGAATCCGCCAGTATGTTCTGTTCCGTATGCTTACGGTCTGAAGAATTAGGGCAAAAACAGCCAAGTTAGAATGCGGTGCGCTGTAGTTGCACCGCTATGGTTCCGGGGTCCAGTTGCCTTTGGTTAATTAGCCGCCCAGGACAGGGGTTCGGCGCGAAATTAGCCGCCAGTGGCTTGAATAGGAGTTTAGAGAGAGTGTGCACACAGCATGTCCAGCACCCAGTCTCCTCCCCCGGAAGAGAGCCCCAAGCTGCTTTGTACTTTTCTACAGAACTTCGCTACTCATACCCCTATCAGAAAACCTTGCAAACCATCTGGCATATCAGCTCGACCTGCAGCCTATTAAAAATGGCGGGGGCCGAACTTTGCTTACAAGTAGTCGGAGCACTTTTGGATGACCATTTTGTGAAACTTCAGGCAGTGCTATCGGCGGAACGGGACTCTTTGAAAGAAGTCTGTAAACGTTTTACCAACAGGTCTCAGCCATCGTTCCGGCCTCTGATTGTACATGGTACACCCGATAGGTGGGCAGCTGCATTGGCAACTTCCTCCGACTCGCAAGCAACCATCCCTGCAGATCCAAGAGAAGGCGGACATTTTGTACAGATCATTGCCGCTGCTGAGAGTGATATAGTAAACCTGCCCTCACCAACCCAGGAATCGGATGCTTGGAACTCAGCTGTGACTTACCCTGTGCTGAGGGGCCGAATGGATTGCTGGACTGACGCACCATTAGCCGTCTCATATCTGAGCCCGACTGAAGGTACTTATCTCAGCTTAACTGCGGGTGACGGGCGGCAGGGACATAACATATATGCACTTATACCTCCCCCAAAAGCCACTACTGATTCTTCCCACGGGTCAACAGCCGGTAACGGTCGACAGGGACACGATACCTTGGCAACCCCGAGACTACCTCCCCCAAAGGTCTTCATTGATCCCTCTGCAGAGACACAAGATATCCGCAGCAAGCTTACCAGACTTGCGTTACTTGCCCAGAACCCTGCCTTTTCTTTGTTGGGGGACTATGTCCAAGTCAATTGTGATACGGAGAAGTTATCCCCAATCTGCATACCACAACGTAAGATCCCATTCTACAGGCGTGGAGTGGGATAAATTTAACTAGTAAGCCAGCCTGGACGTTCATTTTATGTTGCACCCTCTTTGTTGATTTTTGTAAATAGCCAGTGCAGCCTATGACTAGACTAGTCAGTAAGTGACACATCAGGGATTTTTAAAGTTGATTACTGTATCTATGCATATATTGCAATGTTTGTTAAAAGTAGATACAGACTGTTTCCTCTGTATTACTTATATTTAGCTGCACCACTTAAGGTTTTGTTCTAAGTTTGAAAATATTTTGTTTTAAAACCTCCTAGAGTAAAACAAACTAAGCTGCTGGCTCCTATGGTTGAGGTTGTACTGGGCATAAGGTATAATACTTGTTAAACCATAGATTACTTGATGCATTAATACACTCCACATAGGTCATAGATGCTAGTGTTAAACTTATCGGTATATTCATGCAACTGATGCTTGAGAGGGGGGTCTTTTGTAATCATGCACCATAATGGTATGGGATGTTTCTGTTACCCCTTTGGGACCATTAGTACCTATTAGAAGATATCGGATTTTTATGTATTTTTCGTCATTTTTTTACGATATTTATTAGTATATAAGGGCTGATTTATAGTCATTTCACTGTTATATCAATTGACTGTGCATATCTAATATCTCTGTTCGCATCTATCTAGAGCTCATATAAAAACACAGCCCAGAGCATTATACACTTTTAACTAGGGCTCCTGACATAACTATTAATCTGCCCTGTTAGGTGTTTAGGAATTGTGAGGTGGGTATCAGTTCGGGCCACATGTGCTATTTGCTTAGGTTTAAATATGACGTGACCCTTGACACTGAGGAGAGCGTTTACTATTACATATGACTTATCCCGAGATTAAGCACCGCGGGTCGAGTTAACCCCCTTAGCATTGATATTGGGCATGCTTCGGTTCCCATATATATGCACTACATATGTTCTAATACCAAGTTAGAGTAATAGTTAATCCAAGCTGCACCTACAATGCTATTTAGTGATACCAGTCCTTACCTTCATTTACAAACTCCCTTAGAAATTTGGGAGGTTAGCGAGCTTTGCCACTCAAACTTTAGAATCCCCCAGTCTTATTACCATGTTATGAAGGTTTTCATTTTATAGGGCAGTTCACTTCTGATCACTTCAGAATAAGGGGTTTACTATCTTAATTTTGATCCGATCAGCCAATCAGATTGAGCTCGCATTCTATTGGCTGATCGGAACAGCCAATAGAATGCGAGCTCAATCTGATTGGCTGATTGAATCAGCCAATCGGATTGAACTTGATTCTGATTGGCTGATTCCATCAGCCAATCAGAATTTTCCTACCTTAATTCCGATTGGCTGATAGAATCCTATCAGCCAATCGGAATTCGAGGGACGCCATCTTGGATGACGTCCCTTAAAGGAACCGTCATTCGTCGGGAAGTCGTCGTCGGAAGAAGATGGGTCCGCGGTGGAGGTCTTCAAGATGGAGCCGGTCCTCATCGGATGAAGATAGAAGATGCCGCTTGGAAGAAGATGGTTGCCGGTCCGGCTCTACTCTTCTTCCCGGATAGGATGAAGACTTTGGAGCCTCTTCTGGACTTCTTCAGCCGTCGGATGATGGATGTCTAGCCCCTGCTTGGGCTGGATGAAGATATCGGAGCCAGGACGGATCGGTGTGATACCCGGTGAGGTGAAGACAAGGTAGGAAGATCTTCAGGGGCTTAGTGTTAGGTTTATTTAAGGGGGGTTTGGGTTAGATTAGGGGTATGTGGGTGGTGGGTTGTAATGTTGGGGGGGTATTGTATGTTTTTTTTTACAGGAAAAAGAGCTGAATTTCTTGGGGCATGCCCCGCAAAGGGCCCTGTTCAGGGCTGGTAAGGTAAAAGAGCTTTGAACTTTTGTAATTTAGAATAGGGTAGGGCATTTTTTATTTTGGGGGGCTTTGTTATTTTATTAGGGGGCTTAGAGTAGGTGTAATTAGTTTAAAATTGTTGTAATATTTTTCTTATGTTTGTAAATATTTTTTTATTTTTTGTAACTTAGTTCTTTTTTATTTTTTGTACTTTAGTTTGTTTATTTCATTGTAGTTATTTGTAGGTATTGTATTTAATTAATTTATTGATAGAGTAGTGTTAGGTTTAATTGTAGGTAATTGTAGGTATTTTATTTAATTTATTTATTGATAGTGTAGTGTTAGGTTTAATTGTAACTTAGGTTAGGATTTATTTTACAGGTAATTTTGTAATTATTTTAACTATTTTAGCTATTAAATAGTTCTTAACTATTTAATAGCTATTGTACCTGGTTAAAATAAATACAAAGTTACCTGTAAAATAAATATTAATCCTAAAATAGTTATAATATAATTATAATTTATATTGTAGCTATATTAGGATTTATTTTACAGGTAAGTATTTAGCTTTAAATAGGAATAATTTATTTAATAACAGTTAATTAATTTCTTTAGATTTAAATTATATTTAAGTTAGGGGGGTGTTAGTGTTAGGGTTAGACTTAGCTTTAGGGGTTAATACATTTATTAGAATAGCGGTGAGCTCCAGTCGGCAGATTAGGGGTTAATGTTTGAAGTTAGGTGTCGGCGATGTTAAGGAGGGCAGATTAGGGGTTAATACTATTTATTATAGGGTTAGTGAGGCGGATTAGGGGTTAATAACTTTATTATAATAGTGGTGCGGTCCGGTCGGCAGATTAGGGGTTAATAAGTGTAGGCAGGTGGAGGCGACGTTGTGGGTGGCAGATTAGGGGTTAATAAATATAATATAGGGGTCGGCGGTGTTAGGGACAGCAGATTAGGGGTACATAGGGATAATGTAAGTAGCGACGGTTTACGGAGCGGCAGATTAGGGGTTAATAATAATATGCACGGGTCAGCGATAGCGGGGGCGGCAGAATAGGGGTTAATAAGTGTAAGGTTAGGGGTGTTTAGACTCGGGGTTCATGTTAGAGTGTTAGGTGCAGACGTAGGAAGTGTTTCCCCATAGGAAACAATGGGGCTGCGTTAGGAGCTGAACGCGGCTTTTTTGCAGGTGTTAGGTTTTTTTTCAGCTCAAACAGCCCCATTATTTCCTATGGGGGAATCGTGCACGAGCACGTTTTTGAAGCTGGCCGCTTCCGTAAGCAACTCTGGTATCGAGAGTTGCAGTGGCGTTAAATATGCCTGTACGCTCCCTTTTTGGAGCCTAACGCAGCCATTCTGTGAACTCTCAATACCAGAGGTATTTAAAAGGTGCGGCCAGAAAAAAGCCAGCGTTAGCTACGCGGGTCATTACCGACAAAACTCTAAATCTAGGCCTAAGATAGCTACAATGTAATTATTAATTATATTGTAGCTATCTTAGGGTTTATTTTACAGGTAAGTATTTAGTTTTAAATAGGAATAATTTATTAAAGTATAGTGTAGTGTTAGGTATAATTGCAACTTAGGTTAGGTTTTATTTTACAGGTTAATTTCTCTTTATTTTAGCTAGGTAAGCTATTAAATAGTTAACAACTATTTAATAGCTATTGTACCTAGTTAAAATAAATTGAAATTTGCCTGTAAAATAAATATAAATCCTAACATAGCTACAATATAATTATTATTTATATTGTAGCTATATTAGGGTTTATTTTAAAGGTAAGTATTTAGTTTTAAATAGGATTAATTTAGTTCATAATAGAAATATTATTTAGATTTATTTAATTAATATTTAGGGTTAGTGTTAGACTTAGGTTTAGGGGTTAATAAATTTATTACAGTGGCGGCGGTGTAGTGGGGGGCAGGTTAGGGGTTAATAAATGTATTATAGGTGGCAACGGTGTAGGGGGGGCAGATTAGGGGTTAATAAATTTAATATAGGTTGCTGCAGGGTCCGGGAGCGGCGGTTTAGGGGTTAAACTATTTATTTAGTTGCGGCGAGGTGCGGGATCGGCAGGATAGGGGTTAATAACTTTATTATAGAGGGCGGCGGTATAGGGGGGGCAGGATAGGGGTTACTAGGTATAATGCAGGTGGCGGTGGGCTCCGGGAGCGGCGGTTTAGGGGTTAATATGTATAGAGTAGCTTGCGGTGGGCTCCGGGAGCGGCGGTTTAGGGGTTAATATGTATAGAGTAGCTTGCGGTGGGCTCCGGGAGCGGCGGTTTAGGAGGTAATAACTTTATTTAGTTGCGGCGGTGTAGGGGGGACAGGTTAGTGGTGTTTAGACTCGGGGTACATGTTAGGGTGTTAGGTGCAGACATCTCCCATAGGAATCAATGGGATGTCTGGCAGCAGCGAACTTGTACTTTCGCTATGGTCAGACTCCCATTGATTCCTATGGGATCCGCCGCCTCCAGGGTGGCGGTTTGAAAACCAGGTACGCTGGGCCGGAAAAGTGCCGAGCGTACCTGCTAGTTTTTTGATAACTAGCAAAAGTAGTCAGATTGTGCTGCACACACGCGGAACATCTGTAGTGATGTAAGAATCGATCTGTGTCGGACTGAGTCCGGCGGATCGAAGTTTACGTCACAAAATTCTACTTTTGCCAGTCTCCAGCCTTTGATAACTAAGGCGAATCAGCCTCGCCACAAATACGCTGCGGAATTCCAGCGTATTTGAGGTTGACGGCTTGATAACTAGGCCCCAAACTGGCTACCCCGGTCCGACACTATCTCCTTGGGTAACCCATGTAAACGGAAGACCTCCCAGGCAAAAATTGAAGCAAGCTCCTGAGCGGTAGGCAACTTCTTCAAGGGAATGCAATTTGACATTTTAGAAAAACGGTCAACCACCATAAGGACAACAGTTTTGCCATTGGAAACAGGGAGCCCGACAATGAAGTCCATGGAAAGATGTGTCCAAGGGCGCTCACCATTAGCAATAGGTTGAAGAAGACCCACAGGAAGACGTCGAGCAGTCTTATTCTGTGCACAAACTGAGCGACAGACCAAATCATTTGGTTCTTGCCTGGGTAACCTGCGGCTTTAGGATAGTGGTAAGTGTGCAAAAGTTTAGTTCGAAGATTCTCAGGAACAAAACACTTACCACTAGATTTCTCAAGAGGTGCATTGGTTTGTGCAGCCAGGATCTCCTCCCCCAAGGTAGAAGTCAAATTAGTTCGTATGGTAGCCAAAATATGGTTAGGAGGTATAACTGGAGTAGGTACAGACTCCTCCTTGGACAGAGGCGAAAATTGTTGAGAGAAGGCATCAGCCCTAACATTCTTACTACCAGGCAGGTAGGAGACCACATAATTAAACTGAGACAAAAATAGTGCCCATCTGGCCTGTCGGGGCGACAAACATTTTGCTTCAGATAGATAAGTTAAATTCTTGTAGTCAGTAAGAATGAGCACTGGCATGCTAGTACCCTCAAGAAGATGCCTCCATTCCTTGAGTGCCAAAATTATGGCCAGTAATTCCCTG
Source organism: Bombina bombina (assembly GCF_027579735.1). Classification (NCBI taxonomy): domain Eukaryota; kingdom Metazoa; phylum Chordata; class Amphibia; order Anura; family Bombinatoridae; genus Bombina; species Bombina bombina. The sequence continues at coordinate 294,931,551 of NC_069499.1, read as the reverse complement.
TCACCAATTTCATAATTGCACTCTGCTGGAGACAATTTCTTAGAGAAGAAACCAAACGGATGCAAGGAAGCGTCAGGCGTAGGACGTTGAGACAAGAGGGCACCTACTCCAGTCTCAGATGCATCGACCTCAAGAGCAAAAGGCAGGACAGGGTTAGGATGAGCCAGAAGTGGAGCGGCAGCAAAGGCAGTCTTAAGACTATCAAAGACCTTAATGGCAGTAGGTGACCAATGGAGTGGATCATTCTCTTTACTGGTCATATCTGTGTTAGGTTTGACCAAGGAAGAAAAGTTTTTAATAAACTTTCTATAGTAATTTGCGAACCCCAAAAAACATTGAATAGACCGAAGACCAACTGGGCGAGGCCGCTGCAGAACTGCAGATAACTTGTCAGGATCCATGGAGAACCTTGCAACGGAGATAACATAACCTAGGAAGGTTACTTGAGTCTGATGGAACTCACATTTCTTGAGTTTACAAAACAGGCTGTTCTCATGTAGTCTCTGAAGAACCTGTGTAACATCAGAATGATGAGCCTCAAGTGTGGGTGAGTGTATGAGGATGTCGTCTAAGTACACCACAACACACTGTTGCAACATATCTCGTAGGACATCATTAATAAATTCCTGGAAAACAGCAGGAGCATTACATAGACCAAAGGGTATTACAAGATACTCATAATGCCCGCTCTTGGTGTTAAATGCTGTTTTCCATTCGTGGCCCTCCTTGATCCTAATGAGATTGTATGCTCCTCTCAAATCAAGTTTAGTAAAGACTGTAGCTCCCTTGATGCGGTCAAAGATTTCCATTATGAGCAGAATAGGGTAAGCATTCTTAATGGTAAGACGATTAAGACCCCTATAATTGATGCATGATCTTAAATCACCACCCTTTTTCTTCACAAAGAAGAAGCCAGCCCCTGCAGGAGAGCAGGATTTGTGGATGATCCCCCGTGACAGAGCATCGGCAACATACTCCACCATAGCACGATACTCCGAAACAGACAGAGGGTAAACCTGGCCCCGAGGAGGAATGGCTCCGGGTTGCAGATCTATGGCACAATCGTAAAACCGGTGAGGAGGCAACGTACCGGCACGCACCTTGTCAAAAACGTCTAGGAACTCTCTGTACTCTCGGTGGCAATTGAGATACCAAAGACGTGCACAAGACTTTAACTGGTTTCCAAAGACAAGTGGAAATACATTGCGGAGACCACGACAAAATTTCGGACCTACGCCAGTCGAGACTGGGATTGTGCTTTTGGAGCCAGGGATAACCCAGAATAAACCAGAACTGGAGGGTTTTAAAATGGAGAGCCCCAACAGCCATGGATAACGGAGCAGTTTCGTGTGTAACGAGTGCGGGCTGAAGGGGCCTGCCATCAATGGTCTCAATAGCAAGCAGAACGGACTGAGACAAAACAGGAATGGAGTGCTTTCATACAAAAGCACTGTCAATGAAATAGCCCGCAACACCGGAGTCAACAAGAGCCTGGGTGACTATGGAGGAGTCCACCCAGGAAAGGGCAACCATGACCAAAGGTTTCTCCTTTAGCGGTTCTGGGAACGAGGATAAACCACCCTAGGTCTGCCCCCAACAGGACCTTAGGTGTGAGCGTTTCCTGGCCGTGTAGGACAATACTTCAAAAGGTGGCCCTGTAACCCACAATAGAGGCAGAGCCCCTTTCTCCTCCTAAAGGATGCGTAAATCCCAACTGCATCGACTCAGCATTACCTGGTGACTCAGGACCAGGAGGCATGGGAGGAGAGGGAGGCATGGGTGGGAACGAACACGTAGGAGACAATGGAACAGGAGGCTTCCGCAAGCACTCCTTGAAAGAGGGTCTCTCACTTAGTCTGATGTCAATTAGGATAAAAAAAGACACCAATGACTCGAGATCTTCTGGTAAATCTCTGGCAGCAACTTCGTCTTTAATCGCATCAGAAAGCCTATTAAGAAGGCGGAAACAAGGGCTTCATTGTTCCAACCTACCTCTGTGGCAAGCGTATGGAACTCAATGGCACACTGAGCAACAGATCTTGTACCTTGCTGAATGGACATGAGTCGTTAAGCAGCAGAGGAGGAGCGAGCCAGAACATCAAATACCCTTGGAAAGGAGGCCACAAATTCAGGGTAATTTGAAATCACAGGTTTATTAGTCTCCCACAAGGGATTAGCCCAGGCAAGAGCTGTGTCAGAGAGTAAAAAGATGAGAAATCCCACCTTAGCTCTGTAAGAGGGAAATGCCTGAGGTAACATCTCAAAGTAAATGCCCACCTGGTTCAAAAACCCTCTGCACTGATTAGGATCGCCTCCATATCGCTGAGGTAGAGGTGCAGAACCGGACATGCTCCTGGTAGGACTAGGTGCAGCAGCGGAAACAGGAGCAGCCATAACTTGCGGGACACTTTGGTCCAAATGTGCAGTGTGAGTCAGCAGGGTTTGCAGGGCTAGTGCAAATTGATCCAAGCGGTGATCCTGTTCATCCATCCTGGAAATTATGGCAGGTAAAGGTGGATTATTAGCACCATCAGGATTCATGGCCCTTGCGTAATGTCAGGGTGCCAGGAATCAGACTGAGACGAGAAGTACAAAAATAATCACACCTTTATTATTAGCAAAAAATAATAACAAGTCCACAAGTGAAATAAAAAGCCAGGAATCAAAACCAGAGCTGGTAGTCAGACGAGCCGAGTCAGGAGCCAAAGCGAATAGTCAGACGAGCCGATTCAGGAGCCAAAAGTGAGTAGTCAGATGAGCCAGAATCAGGAACAAGGAGAACAGCAGAGTCAGGAACAAGCCAGGGATCAGGAACCAGGAGGGACGTCAGACAGCCAGGTAATACACAGGAGCTCTCACAAACAGGTCTGAGACAATGCAAGGGCAAATCATACTGAACAGAGGCCCTTTAAATAATAAGTGATGACATCACAATTCTGAGACTGCATCCTGTCTCACACGGATGATGTACACCAGTCTGGCCATTAAAGGAAGTGCAGGAAATGAGCAGCATCACACAGTATGCACCAGAGTCAGCAAGAGAGGTGAGTAAAATGGCTGCCAGCAGCACATGGCAAACAAAACAGGGAAAAAACCCTGACACCTACACTCCCCTGGAATGCCCCAGAATGCCTGCCAAAAAATTCCTCACTATAATAAAACTATACTAAATAATAAAACTCCCCATTATAATTATGAAGCTATGTTGCTAAAATAATAATCAATGTTTAAATAATGTGTCACAGAGATGCGCTAAAACAGCTGGAGGGTCAGCAAAACCTAATTGTGTAAAGAGTGGTTCTTTCCTGTGCACTGGAACTTAACAACTGAGAGCTGGAGCTCCTGAAGCTTCTGCCGCATATGGAGCAGGAGCATGATTGGTGCTCCGCCTCCATATGAGGCTAGATGCCTGATCGTTACAGTCGGTAACGATCTTCTGCTCGTGCCGGCGGGAGTTGTGGGCGGGTTGCGGGTGGGCGGCTCAGCAGGGAAGGGGAGGGAGTGGTAGTGCCCTAATATAAAAGAAAAGAAAAAAAAGGACAGGGGAGAGAGAGAGAGCAAAAGAGAGGAAAAAGAGAGAGCAAAAAAGAGGGAAGAGAGAGAGCAAAAGAGAGTGAAAAGAGAGCAAAAGAGAGGGGAGAGAGAGTAAAAGAGAGGGGAGAGAAAGAGAGTAAAAGAGAGGTGGGAGTGAGAGCAAAAGAGAGGGGAGAAGGATAGCAAAAGAGAGGGGGGAGAGGGAGAGCAAAAGAGAGGGCGGAGAGGGAGAGCAAAAGAGAGGAGGGAGAGAGAGCAAAAGAGAGGGGACGAGAGAGCGCAAAAGAGAGTGGGAAAGAGAGCGCAAAAGAGAGGGGGAGAGAGAGCAAAAGAAAAGGGGGAGAGAGAAAAAGAAGGGGGGGAGAGAGCAAAAGAGAGGGGGAGAGAGAGCAAAAGAGAGGGGGAGAAAGAGAGCAAAAGAGAGGGGGAGAGAGCGCAAAAGACAGGGGGAGAGAGAGCACAAAAGAGAGGGGGAGAGAGAGCACAAAAGAGAGGGGGAGAGAGAGCGCAAAACAGAGGGGGAGAGAGAGCACAAAAGAGAGGGGGGGAGAGAGTGCAAAAGAGAGGGGGAGAGAGAGAGCAAACAAGAGGGAGAGAGGGAGCAAAAGAGAAGGGGGAGAGAGAGCGCAAAATATAGGGGGAGAGAGAGCAAAAGAGAGGAGGGAGAGAGAGCAAAAGAGAGGGGAAAAGAGAGGGCAATAGAGAGGGGGGAGAGGGAGAGCAAAAAAGAGGAGGGAGAGAGAGCAAAAGAGAGGGGAAGATAGAGCACAAAAGAGAGGGGGAGAGAGAGCGCAAAAGAGAGGGGGAGAGAGAACAAAAGAGAGGGAGGAGAGAGCAAAAGAGAGGGGGAGAGAGAGCAAAAGAGAGGGGGGAGAGAGAGCAAAAGAGAGGGGAGAGAGAGCAAAAGAGAGGGGGAGAAGGAGAGCAAAAGAGAGGGGGAGAGAGAGAGCATATGAGAGGGGGAGAGAGAGCAAAAGAGAGGGGGAGAGAAAGCAAATGAGAGGGGGAGAGAGAATGCAAAAGAGAGGGGGAGAAAGAGCACAAAACAGAGGTGGAGAGAGAGCGCAAAAGAGAGGGGGGAGAGAGAGCGCAAAAGAGAGTGGGACAGAGAGTGCAAAAGAGAGGGGGGAGAGAGAACAAACAAGAGGGGGGAGAGAGAGCAAAAGAGAGGGGGGAGAGAGAGCAAAAGAGAGGGGGAGAGAGAGAGCAAAAGAGAGGGGAAGAGAGAGCAAAAGAGAGGGGAAGATGGAGAGCAAAAGAGAGGGGGGGAGAGCATAAGAGAGAGGGGAAAGAGAGCAAAAGAGAGGGTGGAGAGAGAGCAAAAGAGAGGGGGGAGAAAGAGCAAAAGATAGGGGGGAGAGAAAGCAAAAGAGGGGGAGAGAGAGCAAAAGAGGGGGAGAGAGAGGAAAATTGGGGGGAGCGAGAGCAACAGAGAGGGGGAGAGAGAGCAAAAGGGATGGTGAAAGAATCCACCTGGATGGATTCTTTCACTACCCTGCCTTTTTCGGAATCCACCTAGATACAGCGTAGACTGCCCTTCCATAAATGGCAGTGTGGTTCGATGGTTCCATCACCACAATAGACTGCCCTCTGGGGAGGCTTTCCCACTAGTGGGTCATAAAGGGATTATCTATCTTTTTAAACAATAACAAATTTGGAGTATACTGTCCCTTTATGTTTAAGTTGTCTCTGAAATGTAAAGGGATAGGAAAGTCAAAATTAAACTTGAATAATTCAGAGAGAGCATGCCATTTTAAGGCACATGTTCATTTCACCGTGTATAGGAACAGAAGCTCTAGAACTTTTAATGTGCCTGTGTATATCGTGGAATCTGCCTTTTCCACCAATGTATATTCAAATACTTCAATGTCCACAGCACCATATTTAAAATATCTCAACTTTATATCATAACTTGTAAAAGTCAATGCAACGTTTTGGTAATCAATCAAGATTAAGGGTTGATTCCCGAAACGTTGCATTGATTTTACAAGTTATGAAATAAAGTTGAGATATTTTATATATGATGCTGTGGACATTGAAGTATTTTAATTAAAGGGCCATCATACACTCATTTTTTCTTTGCATAAATGTTTTGTAGATGATCTATTTATAAAGCCCATAAAGTTTGTTTTTTAAAAAACATTTTTTTAGAATTTTGCTTATTTTTAAAGAACATTGCTCTGATTTTCAGACTCCTAACCAAGCCCCAAAGGTTTAATTTGAATACCGTCAGCTACCTTCTCCAGCTTGCTCCTGTTTGTGTAAAGGGTCTTTTCATATGCAAAGGAAGGGGGAGGGGGGAGTGTCTTTTTTTCCACTTGCAGTGGGTTTTTCAACTGCCTTTTCAACAGAGCTAAACTGAAAGCTTCTAAGTACGTTTTTAAACCATTTTATACTGGATTTTTATATCGGTATCTGTGCATCTTATTCTTTATAGTAGTGTCTATTACATGCAGTTATATGTAAATGAGTGTATACTGTCCCTTTAAATTCACTTCTATTTTCAAATGTGCTTCATTCTCTGGTATCCCTTGTTGAAAAAGAATGCGTACATATCCTACAATAGTGGGAGCTAGCTGACAATTGGTGCCTGCACACATTTTGTCTCTTGTGATTGGCTAACTACATGTGTTCAGCTAGATGCCAGTAGTGCAATGCTGTCCCTTCAGCAAAGGATAACAAGAGAATGAAGCAAATTTGATAATAGAAGTAAACTGGAAATTTGTTTGAAATTGTATGTTCTATCAAATCATGATGTTGGGATTTCCTGTCCCTTTAACATACCAAAATATACATGCAATTGGTGGGTGCAGCTTGACGGACATTTTCAGCTCCTAACAAACAATGAATATTTAAATGTTTCATGTACTGTACTTCTTATAAGTTTATAGATCTGGAACCAGTTGCAGGAAGCTTTTCTGATAGGTAACAATAAGTAATCAAAATTATGTATTAGATCTAGACTGTCCCTTTAATTTTGCTGTATGCTACACTTGTTTCTGAGGCCGCTTGTTACTGAGTGCCCTATGATCTAAAGCTCTCTGCTCAGGTGAAATGATCTAAAAAGTCAGTACAGTGAGGTTCCTCTAAATAATTTAGAAACTCAAATTTTACCGTGAGAGATGTCACTATGCAGGTTTCTGTATGTGATGGAGGCTCTTACTTTACAAGAAAAGGTTTAAAAAATATCCCAAAGATTTTGTGTGTATTGTCTACATGTGAGGAGTTTTCGATCACTGGGTCCCAAGAAAGGCAGTGAAAGACTACTGGGCATGTATAGATGGCACCAGGATGAAATTAAAGCATCTACTAGCAGTTGCCCGCAAAAACCGCCGCAGCCGTTCTTGTATCACATATACAGTGCCGCATATAAGCTTACATAGAACCACGTTGCACATCGGTATCACATATTCAGCGCAAGGACTTACGTGGCGAAATTTTTTTAAATTTTATTCCATTTTTACTTTGACACACATACGAGTTTTGAGCGCTATAGGGAAATTAACGAACGCAACAAATTTATTATTTAATCCTCTATAGCGCTATTACAAGTTTTAAAAAACCCGGGTTGTGCAGGCGATGTGGCTGCATTGAGCTCCATACCGCACACAAAACAAGCGCTTTGTTTGACGTGCTCGTGCACGCTTCCCCCATAGACATCAGAGTCTAAACACCCCAAATCTGCTGCCCCAGACATCGCCGACGCCTGCCTACAGTTATTAACCTAAATAAAGGTATTAACCCCAAACTGCCGCTCCCGATATCGCCACCCCTATGCTAAAGTTATTAACCCCTATTCCCCTTCACCCCAACATCGCCCACACTATAATAAAGCTATTAACCCCTAAACCTCTGGCCACCCACATCACTACCACTAAATAAACCTATTAACCCCTAAACCGCCAGCCCCCCAAATCGCAACAACCTAAATTAAACTATTAACCCCTACCCCTAACCCTAAACCTAACCCTTACACCCCCTAACTTTAACATAATTAACATAGAGCTACATTAAATTTACAATTTAGTTACAATTAAAGGGACATGAAACCCAATTTGTTTTCATGATTCAGATAGAGAATACAATTTTAAACAACTTTCTAATTTACTTCTATTATCTAATCTGTTCTATTCTCTTGGTATCATTTGTTGAATGAGCAGCCGTGCACTACTGGTTTCTAACTGAACACATGGGTGAGCCAATGACAATCAGTTTATATATGTAACCACCAATCAACAGCTAGAACTTCTAGGTTCTCTGCTGCACATGAACTTTCCTAGATAAACATTTCAGCAAAGGATAACAAGAGAAAGAAGCAAATTAAATAATAGAAGTAAATTGGAAAGTTGTTTGAAATTGTATTTTCTATCTGAATCATGAAAGAAAAAAATGTGGGTTTCATGTCCCTTTAACTAAATAATTCCTATTTAAAACTAAATACAAACTTACCTGTAAAATAAACCCTAAGCTAGCTACAATATAACTAATAGTTATATTGTAGCTAGTTTAGGTTTTCTTTTTATTTCACAGGTAAGTTTGTATTTATTTTAACTAGGTAGACTAGTAAGTAGTTATTAACTATTTAATAACTACCTAGTTAAAATCAATACAAAATTACCTGTGAAATAAAATCTAATCTAAGCTACCTTACACTAAAACCTAAAATTACAAAAAACAAACAAAATTATCCAAAATAATAAAATCTATTCCTATGCTAATACCTTTTTTTTAAAAAAATCCACCCCATAATAAAAAACCCTAATCTAGAATAAACTACCAAGGGCCCTTGAAAGGGCCTTTTGTAGGGCATTGCCCTAAGTTAAACAGCTCTTTTGCTACAAAAACAAACACCCCCTAACAGTATACAAACCCCCACCCTTGAAACTACCAAGGGCCCTTAAAATGGCCTTTTGGGGGGCCTTTAAAAGGGCCTTTTGTAGGGCATTGCCCTAAGTTAAACAGCTCTTTTGCTACAAAAAACAAACAAACACCCCCTAAAAAAATACATTACAGAAAATAACAAATGATCAAAAATAATACAAATTATTCCTATTCTAATAACCCTTAAAATGAAACCCACCCCAAAATAAAAAAAAAACTAATCTAGAATAAACTACCAATGGCCCTTAAAAGGCTGTTCAAATCAGCCAATAGGATTTAAAGGACCAGTCAACACAGTAGATTTGCATAATCAACAAATGCAAGATAACAAGACAATGCAATAGCACTTAGTCTGAACTTCACATGAGTAGTAGATTTTTTTTCTGACAATTTTAAAAGTTATGTCTTTTTCCACTCCCCCTGTAACATGTGACAGCCATCAGCCAATCACAAATGCATACACGTACCATGTGACAGCTATCAGCCATTCACAAATGCATACACACTTATTCTTGCACATGCTCAGTAGGAGCTAGTGACTCAAAAAGTTTAAATATAAAAAGACTGTGCACATTTAGTTAATGGAAGTAAATTGGAAAGTTGTTTAGAATGGCATGTTCTATCTTAATCACAACAGTTTAATTTTGATTGAGTGTCCCTTTAAGCAGCTCTCATTCTATTGGCTGATGAATCAGCCAATAGAATGAGAGCTGATTAAATCCTATTGACTGATTTGAATAGCCAATAGGATTTTAGCAGCCTTAATTCCTATTGGCTGATTTAAATTTTTCAGCCAATAGGAATGCAAGGGACGCCATCTTGAATCTCGTCCCTTGCATTGAAGATTCAGCGCATGAAGAGGATGCTCTGCGCCGGATGTCTTCAGGATGGACCCGCTCCGCACCTCCGGGATCAAAATAGAAGATGCCGCCTGGATGAAGATTGAAGAGGCCGCTTGGATGAAGACTTCTCGCTGCTTGGATCAGGACTTCAACTCCGGGATGAAGATCGTTTAAGCAGGACTTCAAAAACTGTAAGTGGATTGTCGGGCGTTAGTGATAGGTTTTTTTAAGGATTTTTTGTGGGTTTTTTTTTTTTAGGGTTTGGGCAGTAAAAGAGCTAAATGCCCTTTTAAGGGCAATGCCCATACAAATGCCCTTTACAGGGCAATGGGTAGCTTAGGTTCTTTTAGAATTAGGTTTTTTATTTTGGGGGTTTGTTGGGTGGTGGGTTTTACTGTTGGGGGGCTCTTTGTGTTTTTTTACAGGTAAAAGAGATGATATCTTTGGGGCAATGCCCCACAAAAGGTCCTTTTTTTTTTTTTTTTAAAAGATTTTTTATTGAAGAATAAATGTGTACAGCAAAAATAGAAAAGTTAACAACAGAAGTTACAAATTAGTTCAGTACCTGCCAGATATACATGGAGTAGAGTATATTGTCAGGTACGTACAATTTTTTCCAATGTTTCTATTTTTTACCAGTGCTTATCGTATCATTTTACAGACAAGTATACATTTAGGTAAAATATGTCTAAGCTGACCTTTCATTTTACTATTAAATATATTAAGAGAGTAAGGAGAAGAAAAGAAAGAAAGGCTGTAGAAAGGTAAGGAGGGAAGAGGGATCAAGGGGAGGGTAGGAGGGTCCGGGCAATTGTGTTTAATCCTCCAGCTCAGCTGTCTGATTTCACATGAAGTCCAGTTCGACCATCATATTTGGACTCCACTCCATAAGTCTAGAATTCCTTGGTGGAATTGTATATTGTTTGTGGTTAGATAGTGTAGGCATTCTAACTGTAATATTTCTGTAGTCTGAATATGCCATTCCCGTATTGTCGGTGGGGCACTAGATTTCCATCTTTTTGGAATGAGTTTCTTGGCACTATTTAGCATGATAAGGAAGATACTTTAGTGTAATTTGTTTTGTAATTTCGGAATCTGAAGGAACAACAGGTAGTGAAAATTGGGTGCAATACCTAAGCCTAGTACAGAGGATATAGATCTGAAAACTGATCTCCAAAACTCCGCTATACAAGGACACTCCCACCATATGTGTTGTATTGTACCCTCTTGACCACATGCTCTCCAGCACCGGTCGCTAATTTGGGAGTTAATCTTATGTAATCTATAGGGTGTTAGGTACCACCTACTGATGAACTTTATGTGCATCTCTTGTATTGTGGCCGAAGCCGAAGCAGTGGCCGCTATTCTAAATGATTTAATCCACATTGTATCGTCCCCGGCAATGCCCAATTCTGTATTCCAAGATCTTACATAGTTCGGTAGTGTTTTGTCATTCGGGTGCAGCAAAATTTTGTATATTAATGAGATAGTGTGTCTAGGCAGGGTGTCTTGTGTACATAATTTTTCAAATGTGGTAAGCTCTCTTTGCATGTTTGACTTTTGTCTGTGTGTAGATATGAAGTGTATTAATTGCGTCCGAGCTAGCCATGAAGGAAATGTTTTCGCATCCCATTGTTGTAGTTTTCTAGTGGAGCTATTGCCCCATTCTCTACTGCAAAGTGCAGTGTTCCCTCTCTGAGTCTGTAAGAGGGCTTATGTGTTATAATAGGGTTTCCCAATGGGAGATCTGCATTTTCTCTTATAGGTAACAGTGGCCCAGCTCTAGTTGATATATGTGGATTGGTAGCTATCGTCCTGTCTCATTCTTTCCATTATGTTAGGGTATTGGTGTAGTATGTCTGGGCGCTTTCTGAGTTCTGTCCATGCAAGTTATGCTGAATTACCTCTCCCCAGAACATGATTGTCAATTTGGACCCAATCCTTTTGACCAGTGTTGTGGCTCCATTCTAGTATCTGCTGTAACATTATGGCTCTTCTATATAGTGTCAAATTTGGTACCCCCAGGCCCCCCCGCTCCCTTGGCAAGAACATAGTTTGTCTTTGTACCCTACTTCTACTCCCACCCCATATAAAGTTGTCAATGTTTTTTTGTAGTTGTCGTAAGAACTGGCTAGGGATGGGGATCGGTAATGTCTGAAAGAGATAAAGTAATCTGGGTAGGATGTTCATCTTAATGATACCTATTCGGCCCAGCCATGACAAGGGTTTGCAGTTCCATGAACATAGATCATCTGAAATTTCTTTTTTAAGTTGTGTATAATTATGTTTGAACAGAGAACTTGGGTTGGCTGTCAAGTAAACCCCCAGATATTTTATTTTCTCTGAGGCTATTGTTAAACCGTACTCAGCGGCCAATTGATGTGCCAGGTGTGGGGGGAGGTGATATTAAGTCATTCTGATTTGGAGATATTCAGATGAAAATTTGAAAATTGGCCATAAGCTCGTAATTCAGTTATTAGAGCCGGTATAGAATGCTCAATATAGGTCAGGGAGAATAGTATGTTGTCGGCATACATCATCAGCTTGTGTTCTTTTTCTCCTATCTGTATGCCTTTTATTTTTGTGTTAGATCTAATTTTGTAGGCCAGAATTTCAAAAGAAAGGAGAAACAGTAATGGGGAGAGGGGGCAGCCCTGACGGGTTCCATTGGTAATGGGAAAGGAATCCGACAGTGCTCCATTCACCTTTATTTTTGCGTTAGGGCCTGAATATAAGGAGAAGACCATATGAAGAAAATTGTCTCCAAAATTCATGCTGGACATGGCCTCTTTCAGAAATGTCCAATTTACCCTATCAAAGGCCTTTTCGGCATCGGATGCAAATAGGGTCAGTGGATTTCTATGGTGGGTTACATAATCTATAATACGCTGGGCCCTAATGGTATTATCTTTGGCTTCTCTGTCTGGCATGAAGCCAACTTGGTCTGTTGAGATAAGTTTGGGTAGGTATTTATTAAGTCTGGTGGCTAATATCTTGGCTAATATTTTTACATCCACATTCAGGAGTGAAATTGGTCTGAAATTGCTGGGTCTATCATGTGTTCTTCCTGGCTTAGGTAATACCGTAATATGGGCCTCTAACATTCTGGGTGGTAAGGACTTGGTATATATTAGATTGTTGAATAGGGCAGAGAGGTGTGGTACAAGGATAGATTTGAATATCTTGTAATATTTAGTAGAGAACCCGTCAGGGCCGGGGCTTTTTCCAGAAGGGAGATCTTTAATTGCTTTGCCAATTTCATGTTCAGATATTGAGGAGTCCAACTCCGCTCTCTCTTCTTCATTAAGCTTCACTATGGAGAGATTAGTCATATATTCAGCTATTTTTGGTTGGTTATCATGTGATTGTGATGTTGTTGGGGTGGGTAATGTATTTTTTATATTGTATAAGTCGTGGTAATAGTGTCTGAATTCCTCTGCTATTCCCTTACTGTCTTTTATTAATGAGGAGTTCCCCCCTTTCAATGAATGTATGTAAGACTTGTATTTTTTACGTTGGGTGGTCCTTGCCAGCAGTTTTCCAGGCTTATTCCCCTGGTCATAGTATAGTTGCCTAACATATGAGGCTTGTCGCTGTGATTCCTGTAAGAGAAAATCTTTTAAGTCCCTTCTGGTCTGTGTGAGCTCTGTGAAAATCACTTTGTTATGTGGTTCCTGTTTATGTATACGCTCAAATTTCTGTATGGAGGAGTGTAAATGGTCGTGTTTGGCACGTCTCTCTATAAGCTTTCTCGCCCTAATTTTGATAAATTCCCCTCTGATGACACATTTATGTGCCTCCCATGTCGTGGAGCTAGAAGTGTCCGAGTCTGGATTATGTGTGAAATATTCAGATATAATTTTTCCAACTTTTTCCACAGTTGGTGGGTCTGTCAATAGGTGATTGTCCAACCGCCAGATGAAGTCTGTGAGGGGTGTTTCTGGCCATATTATGGTGCAGATGACCGGGGCGTGGTCAGTCCATGAAATTGTGCCGATGTCAAATTTAGTTATAATAGTCAAACCCATTGAGTCTGTGAATAAATAGTCTATGCGGGAATATTTTTTATATTCTGAAGAAAAGTATGTGTAGTCTTTCCCTGTCACATTTATTGTGCGCCATATGTCTTGTAGATTGAGGTCTGTAAGCGTTATTTTAGTCGATTTTAGTGTGGTTTTAGTTACGCTTGAGAGATTATTTGATGTGTCCCATTGTGGGTCTAGAGGAAGATTAAAATCCCCTCCTAACATGAGTAGACCCTTTCGGTTGTCTAATATAAGTTGTGAGATTTTTTTGATGAAACGGTGTTGGTCTGTATTAGGGAAATACACATTTACAAGCGTTATAGGCCTTCCATATAGTAGTCCTACTATTAAGATATACCTTCCTTCTGGGTCCCTTATTATAGATGACGTCTGCAGGGGTATTGACCTATGAAGTAGGATTCCCACCCCATTCTTTTTTTTTGTCCCTGATGCAAAATACATATTCGTGTATTTAGGTTTAGTCCATTTAGGTTCTTTCCCTCTCTGAAAATGTGTCTCCTGTATATAAATAATGGAGTGGTTATTTCTAGATAGTTCCCTCGTGGCTATAGATCATTTCCCTGGGCTGTTGAGTCCCTTGACATTTAATGTCATCAGAGTGAGAGAGTGTTCTATCTTTTGGTTTATGTTACTTGATGGGAGAGGTGTTTTAGTTGGACGAACCATTATTATGAGATGTGTTTAGAGCTGGGAGATTGGTTAAAGTTGTCTGAAATTGACAGCTGGTGTGCCTGGTAGGTTAGGTATGGGGGAATTTAGGGTAAATAGGGAGGAGAGGGTGACTATGAGGTGTTGGTATTATAAAAGAAATTAGTAGAATAGATAAAGAGTAAGGAAGGTGTAGATGTTAAGAAAGGTTCAGGTATGAGATACCAGAAAGTAAAAGTAGAGATTAGGGGATGTGTCCCCATGGCTTAGGAGTGTAATGCACATTATAGAATATCAAAACAGTGAGGAAGGGCTCCCTTCTTTTTACTTCCCAAGTAGAGGAGCATCAAGAGCACAGCAAAACAGTTTTATATTAGCTTAGAGGTTGGAACTTAATTGTGTAACAGCATCAACACAAACACAGTGTTATAACTATTGATTTTAGCATAAAACAGTGCAACATTGTACATATAAAATCCTGTGAGATTATATGATAACACTTTATTCCTATACGTTATGTGGTGTTCTTGAGTAAGTCAGTTTGTTGGTGTCTAACTATTCTCAATAATTTTCTTATGATATAAGTGTATCCGGACATCATAGTGTAGGAGAAAAATGCTATGTTAGAACATGAGTCCATGACTAAAGTTCATCATAAAAAAGAAACAGTTTCAACATTAAACATGTATTAACTATAACACACTCCCAGCATAGGGCAAGCCTGTTGCTGGTTGTAACGCTTGGGCCTGACCCCTGCATGGGAGCACCCCACAATTTAGCTTGTATCCTTAACTATTGATATCAGCTATTCATGTCTCTAGTCTTATAATGTCCTTAACATGTATCCAGAGTTTCTTTCTCGGCCTCTGCATGTATAGCAGGAGGATGAAACTTTAAGCCTTGACAGTCTCTGAGCTGTTGTTTTGGTGGGATGTGGGAGCGGAGTTATTCAGTAGTGCTGGCTCATCTGGGACATCGATAGACAGCGTCTGACAAAACTGATCAATGTTGCTTTCATTGCGGTATATTGCTATTTTATTGTCTTTGGAGGCAATTATGGATACCGGGAACCCCCATCGATATGCTATTTTGTGGTGTTGTAGGGAGGATGTGATATGTGACAGGGTCCTTCTCTTCTGTAGTGTAGTGGGGCTTATATCACTGAATATCTGTAGAGGTATACCTGCGTGTTGGAGAGGTTGTTTGGCTCTTGCGCTATTAATAATTTCTTCCTTGTCCTGGAAATGTAATAGTTTGATTATTATATCCCTCCTCGGTGCCTTCGGTGGTGGTTTAGCCCTTAGGGCCCTGTGAGCTCTTTCAATAAGGACTTCTGCTGCTCCAGGCTTTCCTTTAATCGTGCGGAACAAGTCCTGCAGGTAGCCACCCAATGCAGTTGGTGATATAGACTCTGGTACCCCTCTGATACGAAGTTTATTGCGGCGTCCGCGATTGTCTAGATCTTCAATCTTATTACTCAGAGACTGTATTATGTCTTCTTGGGCTTTGATTTTATTTGTGAGGGTATTCATAGTAGAGTTGGCTGTGGCCTGTTCTTCTTCCATGTTTGTCACTCTATTTGAGACTGCAGTGATATCAGTGTGGAGGTCTTTATATAGAGATCTGACTTTGTGCATGAACATTTTCATGTCTTCCTTTGTTGTAAGAGAAGTAAGGTCACTTTTTGTGACATAATTAGAGGGTAACTCAATTTGTGTTGGCTCTGTGCAATCAGTTTGTGCCCCTTCTGAACACGTGGAATTAGTAGGCATAAAGTCTTGTTGCTCAAAAGGTTTTAAATACTGCCCAAGAGTCCTAGATCTGGTACTTTTATCACCCTTTGCTGATGTTTTTTAGCCTGCCATGGGGCCTAGGAGCTCTAGAATTTAGCTGCCATCGTCCTGCGTGGCTAGACTCCGCCCCTCCACAAAAGGTCCTTTTAAGGGCCATTGGTAGTTTATTGTAGGCTAGGTTTTTTATTTTAGGTGGGCTTTTTATTTTAATAGGGCTATTAGATGTAATTCTTTTTTATTTTGGAACATTTCGTTTGATATTTTCTGTAATTTAGTGTTTGTTATTTTTTGTAATTTAGTATTATTTTTTTATAATTACTTTGTAATTTTTAGAGTAGTGTTAGGATTTTTTTAGTGTGTATTTTAGTTTAATTTAATTGGTAGCTAGTTTAATTTTAGTTTCATAATTATATTAGTTTAATTGTTAGTTTAAACTTAGTTTTTTAATTTGACAGGTAAGTTTTAATTTAATTTAAGATAGGGAAATTGTAATTTTAATCTAAAATTAGTGGGGCATTAGGTTTAGGGGTTACTTTTTTAAATTAGTTTATTGCGATGTGGGGGGCTTTCGGTTTAGGGGTTGATAGTTTAATTTATTATATTTCGTTGTGGAGCTTTCGGTTTAGGAGTTACTAGGTTTATTATAGTGGCTTGCCGTGTAGGGCTTAATAACTTTAGTATAGCGGGGGCGATGTGGGCGGACGGCAGATTAGGGGTTAATAATATTTAAATAGTGTTTGCAAAGCGAGAGGGCGGCGGTTTAGGGGTTAATAACTTTAGTATAGTGGTGACGATGTCGGGGAGCGGCGGAATAAAGGGTTAATAATTTTTTAGTGGCGGCGATGTCAGGAGCGGCAGGTTAGGGGTTAATACATGTATTATAGTGTTTGCAATGCGGGAGGGACTTGGTTTAGGGGTTAATAGGTAGTTTATGGGTGTTTAGTGCACTTTGTAACACTTTAGTTATGAGTTTTATGTTACAGTTTTGTAGCGTAAAACTCATAACTACTGACTTCAGATGGCGTTACATTACGTTTTAGAGTGTAATGCCGTTTTTTTAGCCTCACCGCAAAACTCGTAATACCAGCGCAACCTCAGTGCAGTACTGAGGTTGTGTTACAGGCTAAAAGGCTTGCGGTACACCTATACCGACAAGATTTGTAATGGCTGCAGTGCTGTTTTAATGCTGAAAATACCATATTTTCATCGTTAAAAGACGAACGCACAAACTTGTAATCTAGCTGATAGTCAGGCACAGCAAGCCTTGTGCTGAGTATGTGAGCACCGTAACCCCCTGAGAATAGTAACTAACACCTAATGCAATATCAATATTGATATTCAATATCTATCTACCTCCTGAAAATAACTAACACCTAACGCATGTGCAATATCTATCTACCTCCTGAACATAACTAACACCTAACACATGCACAATATCTATCTACCTCCTGAAAATAACTAACACCTAACGCATGTGCAATATCTATCTACCTCCTGAACATAACTAACACCTAACACATGCGCAATATCTATCTACCTCCTGAAAATAACTAACACCTAACGCATGTGCAATATCTATCTACCTCCTGAACATAACTAACACCTAACGCATGTGCAATATCTATCTACCTCCTGAAAATAACTAACACCTAACGCATGTGCAATATCTATCTACCTCCTGAACATAACTAACACCTAACGCATGTGCAATATCTATCTACCTCCTGAAAATAACTAACACCTAACGCATGTGCAATATCTATCTACCTCCTAAAAATAACTAACACCTAACACATGCGCAATATCTATCTACCTGTCAACCGCAATCCCCCACCGCAATAACTAATAAAGTATATTTACCCCAATCTGCCAAACCCCACATCGCAAAACATCTAATTAACCTATTAACCCCTAAACCACCATCACCCCACAACGCAATATACCTTAATAAACTATTAACCCCTAATCCGCCATTCACACATATTGCAAAGTACCTATTAAAACTATTAACCCCTAAACTGCCATCCCTCACCAATGCAATAAACGTAATTAACCTATTAACCCCTAATCCGCCAAACCCACACAACACAATAATCGTAATAAAACTATTATCCCCTAAACTGCCAAACCCACACAATGCAAATAACTAATTAAATTACTAAGCCCCCTAACCTAACACCCCCTAACCTAACACCCCCTAAATTAACCCCAATTACCTAAATTTAAAAAACTAAGTTACAATTAAAATAAAAAAGCTAACATTACCTAAAACATTTATTAACTTAATCTAAGACTACAAAAAATAAAAAAGTCTAACATTACATAAAATAATAAACAAAATTTTCCAAAATAAAAACATTAAACCTAATACAGCAAGGAAGGAAACAGCACGGCTCCAGGAAAACCTCTGGGATCGTTCATGAACTCCGTTGTGAGAGAAGCAATGTAAAGTGAGAAAAATGCTTCTCAAATATCCTGAGGTGATGAGGTGCACACCACAAAACAGGACAAATCAATCCAATAGATGTAAGGAAGAACAGAAAAGGCAGCACACTTAAAACAGAACTTTATTCCAACATTGGGTTTGTGAAACAAACAACCAACACGAAGGAGCAAAAAGGGGGCGTGTCCTTACACGTTTTGTGCTGTGCGGCACTTAGTCATTGGATCCTATGACTAAGTGCCACACCGCACGAAAACGCGTAAGTACACGCCCCCTTTTTGCTCCTTCATGTTGGTTGTTTGTTTCACAAACCCAATGTTGGAATAAAGTTCTGTTTTATTGGAGTTACCAAGTGTGCTGCCTTTTCTGTTTTTCCTTACATTAAACCTAATCCCTATGAAAATAAAAAAGCCCCCCCAAAATAAAAACACCCCTAATCTAATACTAAACTACCTATAGCCCTTAAAAGGTAAGTTAAACAGCTCTTTTGCATTTTTAAAAAAATTCTAAGTCCCCCTCTAACAGTAAAACCCACCACCCACCAAACCCCCCAAAATAAATAAACCTAACACTAAAAAAACCTAAACTACCTATTGCCCCTAAAGGTGCATTTGTATGGGCATTGCCCTAAAAAGGGCATTCAGCTCTTTTACTGCCCTTAAAAGGGCATTTAGTTCTTTTAAGAGTGCCCATTAAAACCCTAATCTAAAAAAAACAAAGCCCCCCCCCCAAAAAAAGCTTAAGTATAACCCCCACATAGGTACTCACAGTTCCTGAAGTCCGTCGCTGAAGTCTTCTTCCAAGCAGCGACCTCTTGTATTTTTTTCCAGGAACAAGCCAGCGCGGTGCAGAAGGCAGAACTGAAGACTGGTGACCGTGGAACTGAAGACAGGCGATGGCAGAACTGCGACCACGGAGCCATGGAGCGTGGACATCCTCTTTGTACGATCACCGCTGCACACTGGGGATTGAATTCAAGGTAAGCGTTTAAATATGGGGTACCTTGAATTCCTATTGGCTGATTTGAGTCTTCAAATTCAAATCAGCTAATAGGTTGAGAACTACTGAAATCCTATTGGCTGATTTGAACAGCCAATAGGATTTCAGTAGCTCTCATCCTATTGACTGATTTGAATTCAAGCAACTTTCCAGATTACTGTTATTTATATTGCTTCATTTTCTTGATATAATATATTGAAAGAGCAGCAATGCATACTGCACTGGTTTTCAAACCTGTCCTCAGGCCTCTACAACAGGCCAGGTTTTCAGGATTACCTTGGATGAGAGCAGGTAAAATAACCATGTTAACTAATCAGCTGATTATTTCACTCAGCTGAACGCATTGGTAAGCCAATCACAAGAGGCATATATTAGCAGCCACCAATCAGCAGCTAGCTCCCAGACCCATGAGCCTACCTAGGTATGCTTTTCAACAATGGATACAAAGAGAACTAAGCAAATTAGATAATAGAAGTAAATTGGAAAGATGTTTAAAATTGTATGCTCTGTTTGAATCATGAAATAAAAATTGTGGGTTTCGTGTCTCTTTAATTTTGTTTTAAAGACATTCATACTTGGATGATAGCTTATTCTACAACAACACAAGATAATGCCTTGTAATTACTAGGTGTTTACTGTCCCTTTAAAGGGACACTGAACCCAATTTTATTTGTGTGATTCAGATAGAGCATGCAATTTTAAGCAACTTTCTAATTTACTCCTATTATCAATTTTTCTTTGTTCTTTTGCTATCTTTATTTTAAAAAGAAGGCATCTAAGCTAAGGAGCCAGCCAATTTTTGGTTTAGGACACTGGACAGCACTTGGGTATTGGTGGGTGAATTTATCCACCAATCCGCAAGAACAACCCAGTTTGTTCACCAAAAATGGGCCGGCATCTAAACTTACATTCTTGCTTTTCAACTAAAGATATCAAGAGAATGAAGAAAATTTGATAATCATAGTAAATTAGAAAGTTGAAAACAATATATAGAGTAAAGCAAGTCTCTATATGAGGTGCGCAAAGTTCTTAAGAGCGTTCAGTAGGTGGATGTTCCCAGAGTCTTCCGAAGAAGCAGGCAGCGCTCTTGGAAAGTGAAGGTGGATGCCTGTAAATCAAAGAGAGAGAGAGAGAGAGGCGCCTCATGGGACAGTATCGTAACATTCAGATATGGCGAGAAATGAGACAGCCTGTGATGAGATATACTCACAAGGATAGCGGCATATGAGGATGCCTAGTAGAGTGGGATGGGACTTTGGGTCGCCCGACAGACAAACACGACAGTGCGTGGAGACGTCAGGTCACGGGGCCCGTTCAGCCAATCAGCGGTCACAGAAAATCAGCATTGAACGTCAAAGCTGTTCCGAGAGTAGCCAATACCAGGCTTCACAAATGGACAGGTAGGTCGGCAACCAATCAGGATAATGAATCAGGATAATGAAGAGCAAGAAGTGGTGGATAAAAACTCGTATTTATTGAGTTATTTTAAAAACAAATGGCAAACAGCAACGCGTTTCTCGACCTACGGGTCGTTTCATCAGGCTGATAATGCCTATCTCACAACTTGCTCTACTTATAGTATTTGAAAACCTATCAGATGCTAACCTCACTCACACACCCCTATAGGGGGCCAATCCGGGAACCGAACAAGGATTGGTTCATGGCCATTCACATTCATCCAATAGGTAAGGTGTGTGTGTGACGTGAGCCAAATCAGCATTTAAATATATTTACAATTAAAAATTGATAACAATTGATCTTAGCATTGTATGATACTAAAACATGTACATCTGACAACTCCAATAAAAGTAATAAAATATATGCCCAATTGATCACGATATTAAACAATTTCATTGATCCTGGATGCAACAACTTGGGATAAAAATAACGCCCTACATGTTTATACAAAAGCGTCAGTACGACCAGGAACAACAGAATTGCATAAGTTAATATATACGGGCATTCCTATGCAATATATGTCCTTTCTAACAAGACATATGTCAGAGTCTCACAAATAAGACAGGCCATTACATCCTATTATACAAGCATACATATTATAAAAAGCATACATGTTAGAAAACATACGTATTAAAAATTCAAGGATCTCAAAAGTGACATAAGTCAGCACCAGAACAGAATTAATTATAAAGATATAGTAACAACATAGTACATAATAGGATATATATAGTTAGTAAGGATATATATCCTGTATAACACAGTCCTATGATCGAGGCTCATATAGAAAGGGAGACTTGATAAAGCCTTTCCTAACATATATATATGCAGGTGTAAGGCCATAACAGAGGGACTTGTAAGATTAACCCAATATTGGTGATAACATAATATTACATATATGACCTATCAAATACAGTCCCATAGATATAGGCTCATTAATGGAGAGGGAGACCTAAAGGAGCCAGTCACTGGAAGGCGGCCAGATCGATACATAGATTCAGGCCGTCAGGATGCATGCTCTTCAGTACATGAATCCAGTAGGTCTCCCTCTGCCTAAGTCTACAGAAACGATTGTATAAATGAGACTTAGGTATATGTTCAATGTTCAATGAGATTGATAGAAAAGCATTTAAGGTCACCATTATGTGCATTGTTACAGTGTCTGGAGACACTGTGAAGTCTATAGTTATTTTTCATATTGCGTTGGTGCTCAGCCCACCTAGTGCTAAGACGCCTACAGGTGCGCCCCACATACTGCATTCCACAAATGCATGTCAACAAATAAACCACATAATTAGATGCACAGGACACATGCCCGATTATAGTGTATGATTTTTTGGTGACGCTAGATTTAAAAGTTTTTTGTTTATTGTCCACAAATGTGCACATCTTGCATCTACTAGACCTACATTTAAAAGAACCTGATGGTAATTGACGTACTGATAGATGGTTATGTGTAAGTGGTATCTTGTGTTTTACCACTTTACTAGGAGCCAGCAGTGTTTTTAAGGTGGGAGCCCTTCTATAAACTACTCTTGGTTTATTGCCTAACTGTTTTCCTAAGATGGGATCTTTCATCAGAATCTCCCAATGTTTGTAAATAATCTGTTTTATTAGATGATGGTTGGAATTATACTGAGTTATGAATAGGGGACATTTATTAATACCCTCAACCCTCTCAACTCGGGTAGTAGAAGTAGAGAAATATTTCTCTCTATCATCAAGTTTGGCCCTACTGTACCCATTATTAATGATATGTGTTGGATAGTTTTTCTCAATGAACCGTTCTCGTAAAATGAGACTCTGAGACTCATAGTCAGATATAGAGCTGCAATTACGGCGGACTCTTTTAAATTGCCCGTACGGCACATTTTGTTTCCATGGATGGTAATGGCAACTCTTAAAGTCCAGAAAGCTGTTGCAATCAACCTTTTTAAAAAAGGTGGTACTAGTTACCCTCCCATCAATGAAACAAAGATTTAAATCTAGGTACACAATAGATTTATCGTTGGTGACACTCGTGAAGCATATGCCTCTATTGTTAGAGTTTAGATGGTCTATAAATAGATTGGCGGAGGACTTATATTGGTTTAGGTTTGGTTTAGGTTTTTAAATAACTACACATCATTACACATCACGATCACCTTAAGTGACGATAAGATATATTGATATATATATATATATATATATTTTTTTTTTTTTCTACAACACATCCAAATATTTGTGTGTTCATATCTTAGAAGTTCATTAGATTCACATTGTTATCACATTATTGTAGTTTATATATTTCTGGTATTATTTGTTGATCTTTAAGTCAAATTGTTGATTGATTTTCTTTTTATATTGTGGTTTATATATTTCTGGTATTAATGGTCGATTTATAAGTTAAATTGTTGATTTTTAGAGTTATATATATCTTATATTTATAATATTAATTCACACTATTTGATTCACCACTAGATTCACTATATCAATTAGTAAATACTATCAATAATGCTTTCAGTCAGTGAGAGGACAAACAAGAGACTTATGTTGGTATCACACACAAATTCCAATAGTAATATGTCTAATACTGGGAACGACATAGAGAATCTATCTATTCACGCATTATTTGCTAGATTAGAGGAATCCATCAATGTCGAATGTAGGCATTGGTTGGACGCCGAGATGTTACAAAAATATTTAGATAAAAAACAGATACCTCGTGGGTTAAGAATTTTTAAAAATTGTTCATTCAAAGATGATTTAAATCTTAATGCTAAATGGGAGGAAGCCTTAGATGGCTGCTCCATTACACTTATGAAAATTTTAATTGCCCATAGAAAAACATTGGTTGAGCAGATTTCAAAGGAAATTGACTCTATCCAGAATAGTCTAGATAAATTCAAAAGTTCCCAATTATATGATGAACTTAATTCGATGGTTTTACAAAAAACAGATAATTTCCAAAAAGAACTTATGCTAATCAAAAATAAAAAACTCATGAGAGATGAAGAAGATTATTTAAAGGGCCAAGTTCATACCTATAATAAGGGTCAAAACAGCCATAGAAACAACAAAAAAACTAAAGTAAACCCACCAGAACAATCTATAGTGGGTAATATTGAAATTTAGGAAAATTCTAATTACCCTCAGACTCATGGATTAGGGCATTTGACTGACCAAACTAACGATTGACAGTGGTAAACTACTCTAAAAATAAAAACAAAAATAAAAATACGAGTGGAAATAAAAATATAAATCAGCCACACTATAGAGAAAATAGGCAGTCTCACAATGATCATAATAGAGAATATGGTAATTCATATGATGACTATAACAGAGATCCCCATAGGTCTTATGCACAACATGAAAGAGGGTGCCACAACAATTTTAGTGAGTGGACACACAAACAACACTTTAACCACACTGATCGAAAGAACGATAATGGATACGGTTACGAACGCCCCCATTATAGACCACATTATGACTCACAAAGACCCACATATAATTCTAATAAGCATTCTCACCCAACACGGGCTTATTTGACACACTCTAACCATTCCCCATCCAATCAGAATTATGGAGATTGGAGGGGCCACTCCTCTAGAAATCAAGGTACATCACATACTAGAGATACGTTCTCTTCTGATCATCGTGATTTTTCAAATAGATCACAGCCCACTAATAGATCAATGGTAAATGATAATGGCCACTCCTTTGTAAATGACACTAGTCGGAATTGCAATTCCAACTTAAGTCCGTATGTTGATAGTGTGCATCAAACAGGAGCATCTGCGAATAATTCTTCCCCTAATTTTTTAGAGTTAGGCCCCAGACAATCCACTTGGAAACAGAAAACAATTGCCAGTTATCTAGAACCTGTGGTCTCCCTAACTGCCCCCCCAAAAGGCAAAAGACCACACGGAAACGAGAGTGCAGAGGACGAAGCACAGCCCTCAAAGAGACACGATTACAGACCTTGAAGAAAGGCATTTATAACCTTTCATCTCATACATTAACAAATGATGAGATACGGGTCCTTGGTAAAGGCCTATCCTATAGTCCCTCAACCAAACATAACATTTTCTCACTTTTCGTAGATTTAAATAAATTTACACAGAAATTGTCTATGCAAAAGTTCTTTGCGGAGAAATTGCTTAAGGACAACACACAGAGGCCCATTTTAACTGATTCCATGGAAGCAAGACTCAGACAGCAAACTGTTGCTGTCTATGAGCCTGATAGCTTATTAGACCAATTATGTGATGGTTACATACACACATCTTTTAGAAATAAATCTAATTTCGTGCCACAGCTCAATAATAATGCTCATATTGAAATATTTAGACAACTGGTTAGCGATGACTTTGAAAAAATTCCAAAAAAGATAAATATGAGACAAGAGAATTTATTTCCCAACGAAAAAAGAGCTATGTTAGCCCTCAGAAACAACAAATCCCTCATCATAAGGCAGGCCGATAAAGGCGGAGGGGTGGTCCTACAAGATATAGATGATTATCTTATGGAAGCAAGAAAAATCTTATGTAATACTTCTTATTACACAAAACTCAACTCGGATCCTACTGTGAGATATAGAGCTATCCTTAGAGATATTGTAGAAGGTGCTTTCAAGGAAGGGATACTACATAAAAAGGAAAAGGATTATCTGGTCCCTAACGAGCCTAATCAGGCTTTTTACTACCACCTACCACTTTTTACTACCAACTACCAACAAATGTCCTCCGGGCCGACCCATAATAGCAGGGATAGGCAGTCTCACGGACAATGTATCTTCTTACGTGGATTACTTTCTGCAGAGGTATGTATTGGGTCTCGAGTCTTATATTCAGGACTCCACTAACCTCCTGGAAAAATTAGAACCAATACAGATCTCTCCAGAAATGATATGGATAACATGCGATGTCCAAGCGCTGTATTCCAACATCCCCCATGAACTGGGGTTGATAGCAGTATCCCACTATCTAGAACATGATATTTACCTTCCTGAGAACCAAAGAGTCTTTATATTGGACTTGATCACTTTCATCCTGGAACACAACTATTTTGTGTTCCAGGATGAGTTTTTTCTACAGACAAGAGGTACTGCCATGGGTACCAGGTTCGCCCCGAGCTACGCAAAACCTATTTATGGGTTACTTCGAACAAAATTATATATATGAATCAGGCTTTGGGGCGAACCTGGTATTCTATGGCAGATATATTGATGACCTCATATTCATTTGGAGGGGCGATCAGTCCTACGCCAATCTATTTATAGACCATCTAAACTCTAACAATAGAGGCATATGCTTCACGAGTGTCACCAATGATAAATCTATTGTGTACCTAGATTTAAATCTTTGTTTCATTGATGGGAGGGTAACTAGTACCACCTTTTTTAAAACGGTTGATTGCAACAGCTTTCTGGACTTTAAGAGTTCCCATTACCATCCATGGAAAAAAAATGTGCCGTACGGGCAATTTAAAAGAGTCCGCCGTAATTGCAGCTCTATATCTGACTATGAGTCTCAGAGTCTCATTTTACGAGAACGGTTCATTGAGAAAAACTATCCAACACATATCATTAATAATGGGTACAGTAGGGCCAAACTTGATGATAGAGAGAAATATTTCTCTACTTCTACTACCCGAGTTGAGAGGGATGAGGGTATTAATAAATGTCCCCTATTCATAACTCAGTATAATTCCAACCATCATCTAATAAAACAGATTATTTACAAACATTGGGAGATTCTGATGAAAGATCCCATCTTAGGAAAACAGTTAGGCAATAAACCAAGAGTAGTTTATAGAAGGGCTCCCACCTTAAAAACACTGCTGGCTCCTAGTAAAGTGGTAAAACACAAGATACCACTTACACATAACCATCTATCAGTACGTCAATTAGAATCAGGTTCTTTTAAATGTAGGTCTAATAGATGCAAGATGTGCACATTTGTGGACAATAAACAAAAAACTTTTAAATCTAGCGTCACCAAAAAATCATACACTATAATCGGGCATGTGTCCTGTGCATCTAATTATGTGGTTTATTTGTTGACATGCATTTGTGGAATGCAGTATGTGGGGCGCACCTGTAGGCGTCTTAGCACTAGGTGGGCTGAGCACCAACGCAATATGAAAAATAACTATAGACTTCACAGTGTCTCCAGACACTGTAACAATGCACATAATGGTGACCTTAAATGCTTTTCTATCAATCCCATTGAACATATACCTAAGTCTCATTTATACAATCGTTTCTTTAGACTTAGGCAGAGGGAGACCTACTGGATTCATGTACCGAAGAGCATGCATCCTGACGGCTTGAATCTATGTATCGATCTGGCCGCCTTCCAGTGACTGGCTCCTTTAGGTCTCCCTCTCCATTAATGAGCCTATATCTATGGGACTGTATTTGATAGGTCATATATGTAATATTATGTTATCACCAATATTGGGTTAATCTTACAAGTCCCTCTGTTATGGCCTTACACCTGCATATATATATGTTAGGAAAGGCTTTATCAAGTCTCCCTTTCTATATGAGCCTCGATCATAGGACTGTGTTATACAGGATATATATCCTTACTAACTATATATATCCTATTATGTACTATGTTGTTACTATATCTTTATAATTAAGATACAGATTGAGCTCGCATTCTATTGGCTGTTCCAATCAGCCAATCGGATTGAACTTGATTCTGATTGGCTGATTCCATCAGCCAATCAGAAAATTCCTACCTTAATTCCGATTGGCTGATAGAATCCTATCAGCCAATCGGAATTCGAGGGACGCCATCTTGGATGACGTCCCTTAAAGGAACAGTCATTCGTCGTTCAGTCGTCGGTCCGGATGGATGTTCCGCGCTGGATGTCTTCAGGATCCTGCCGCTTCGCTCCGGATGGAAGAAGATCGAAGATGCCGCCTGGATGATGACTTCAATCGGATGGAAGATCCTCTTCTGCCCCGCTTGGATGAAGACTTTGACCGGATCATGGACCTCTTCAGCCCCCGCTTGGGCTTGGATCAGGACATCGGAGGAGCTCTTCAGGACGGATCGGTGAACCTGGTATGGTGAAGACAAGGTAGGAAGATCTTCAGGGGCTTAGTGTTAGGTTTATTTAAGGGGGGTTTGGGTTAGATTAGGGGTATGTGGGTGGTGGGTTGTAATGTTGGGGGGGGGGTATTGTATTTATTCTTTTACAGGCAAAAGAGCTGAAATTCTTGGGGCATGCCCCGCAAAGGGCCCTGTTCAGGGCTGGTAAGGTAAAAGAGCTTGTAACTTTTTTAATTTAGAATAGGGTAGGGAATTTTTTATTTTGGGGGGCTTTGTTATTTTATTAGGGGGCTTAGAGTAGGTGTAATTAGTTTAAAATTGTTGTAATATTTTTATTATGTTTGTAAATATTTTTTTATTTTCTGTAACTTAGATCTTTTTTATTTTTTGTACTTTAGCTAGTTTATTTAATTGTATTTATTTGTAGGAATTGTGTTTAATTAATTTATTGATAGTGTAGTGTTAGGTTAATTGTAGGTAATTGTAGGTAGTTTATTTAATTATTTTATTGATAGGGTAGTGTTAGGTTTAATTATATCTTAGGTTAGGACTTATTTTACAGGTAATTTTGTTATTATTTTAACTAGGTAACTATTAAATAGTTCTTAACTATTTAATAGCTATTGTACCTGGTTAAAATAATTACAAAGTTACCTGTAAAATAAATATTAATCCTATAATAGCTATAATATAATTATAATTTATATTGTAGCTATATTAGGATGTATTTTACAGGTAAGTATTTAGCTTTAAATAGGAATCATTTATTTAATAAGAGTTAATTTATTTCGTTAGATAAAAATTATATTTAACTTGGGGGGGTGTTAGTGTTAGGGTTAGACTTAGCTTTAGGGGTTAATACATTTATTAGAATAGCGGTGAGCTCCGGTCGGCAGATTAGGGGTTAATAATTGAAGTTAGGTGTCGGCGATGTTAGGGAGGGCAGATTAGGGGTTAATACTATTTATGATAGGGTTAGTGAGGCGGGTTAGGGGTTCATAACTTTATTATAGTAGCGCTCAGGTCCGCTCGGCAGATTAGGGGTTAATAAGTGTAGGCAGGTGTCGGCGACGTTGAGGGGGGCAGATTAGGGGTTAATAAATATAATTTAGGGGTCGGCGATGTTAGGGCAGCAGATTAGGGGTACATAGGGATAACGTAGGTGGCGGCGATTTGCGGTCGGAAGATTAGGGGTTAATTATTTTAAGTAGCTTGCGGCGACGTTGTGGGGGGCAAGTTAGGGGTTAAGAAATATAATATAGGGGTCGGCGGGGTTAGGGGCAGCAGATTAGGGGTACATAAGTATAACGTAGGTGGCGGTCGGCAGATTAGGGGTTAAAAATTTAAATCGAGTGGCGGCGATGTGGGGGGAGCTCGGTTTAGGGGTACATAGGTAGTTTATGGGTGTTAGTGTACTTTAGGGTACAGTAGTTAAGAGCTTTATGAACCGGCGTTAGCCAGAAAGCTCTTAACTCCTGCTATTTTCAGGCGGCTGGAATTTTGTCGTTAGAGCTCTAACGCTCACTTCAGAAACGACTCTAAATACCAGCGTTAGAAAGATCCCATTGAAAAGATAGGCTACGCAAATGGCGTAGGGGGATCTGCGGTATGGAAAAGTCGCGGCTGAAAAGTGAGCGTTAGACCCTTTAATCACTGACTCCAAATACCAGCGGGTGGCCAAAACCAGCGTTAGGAGCCTCTAACGCTGGTTTTGACGGCTACCGCCGAACTCCAAATCTAGGCCTAAATTACTAAAAATAACAAATGAAATTATCCAAAATAAAAAAGAATTACA
Source organism: Bombina bombina (assembly GCF_027579735.1). Lineage (NCBI taxonomy): Eukaryota > Metazoa > Chordata > Amphibia > Anura > Bombinatoridae > Bombina > Bombina bombina. The sequence continues at coordinate 294,902,069 of NC_069499.1, read as the reverse complement.
CCTAATCTAATAGCCCTATCAAAATAAAAAAGCCCACCCAAAATAAAAAGAACCCTAGCCTACAATAAACTACCAATAGCCCTTAAAAGGGCCTTTTGTGGGGCATTGCCCCAAAGAAATCAGCTCTTTTACCTGTAAAAAAAAAAACAAAGACCCCCCCAACAGTAAAACCCACCACCCAACTAGTAATGTCGCGAACCTAAAAATTTCGGTTTGCGAACGGCGGACTCGAACTTCCGCAACTGTTTGCGAACCGGCGAACCGCCATTGACTTCAATAGGCAGGCGAACTTTAAAACCAACATGGACTCTTTCTGGCCACAATAGTGATGGAAAAGTTGTTTTAAGGGGACTAACACCTGGACTGTGGCATGCCGGAGGGGGATCCATGGCAAAACTCCCACGGAAAATTACATAGCTGATGCAGAGTCTGGTTTTAAGCCATAAAGGGCATAAATCACCTAACATTCCTAAATTGTTTGGAATAACGTGCTTTAAAACATCAGGTATGATGTTGTATCGATCAGGTAGTTTAAGGGTTACGCCCGCTTCACAGTGACAGTCCAAACTCCCTGTGTAACGCACCGCAAACAACCGCAAACAGTCCATTTGCACAACCATAAGATAGATAGATTTGATAGATAGATAGATACATAGATTACATAGATCAATAGATGCAATATACATTTTATAGATACGATTGATAGTTAGATAGATTTGATAGATAAATAGATAGATTTGATAGATATATAATTTTCCAGACAGAGAATTACCAGACATGCGGACTGGGACCCATGTTAAGGTTCCCAGAGGCAGTTGCGGCGCCAGGGGACGTGTATATGGCAGGGATTTTAGGAACCGGGAGATGCTTGGTCAGTCCTCCTACTTCAAATTTGGGGTACTGCGTGTGCAATCTACTGTGGTACCAGATATGAGTGGTGTGTTAAGTAGTACTATTCTGATCAGTTTAATACCTGTTACTCCCCCTATCGGGGGAGGTGTATATGGCATGGATTTTAGGAACCGGGAGATGGAAAAAGATGCTTGGTCGGTCCTCCTACTTCAAATTTGGCCGAAACACAAGTGGCTGTCACAAAACAGTCCGGCCACGAGATAGATAAATTTGATAGATAGATACATAGATTACATAGATCAATAGATGCAATATACATTTGATAGATACGAATTACATAGATCAATAGATGCAATATACATTTGATAGATACGAATTACATAGATCAATATATGCAATATACATTTGATAGATACGATTGATAGTTAGATAGATTTGATAGATAAATAGATAGATTTGATAGATATATATAATTTCCAAGACAGAGAATTACAAGACATGCGGTCTGTAACCCATGGTAAGGTTCCCAGAGGCAGTTGCGGCGCCAGGGGACGTGTATATGGCATGGATTTTAGGAACCGGGAGATGGAAAAAGATGCTTGGTCGGTCCTCCTGCTTCAAATTTGGGGCACTGCGCGTGCAATCTACTGTGGCACCAGATATGAGTGGTTTGTTAAGTAGTACTATTCTGATCAGTTTAATACCTGTTACTCCCCCTATCGGGGGAGGTGTATATGGCATGGATTTTAGGAACCGGGAGATGGAAAAAGATGCTTGGTCGGTCCTCCTACTTCAAATTTGGCCGAAACACAAGTGGCTGTCACAAAACAGTCCGGCCACGAGATAGATAGATTTGATAGATAGATACATAGATTACATAGATAAATAAATAGATGCAATATACATTTGATAGATACGAATTACATAGATCAATAGATGCAATATACATTTGATAGATACGAATTACATAGATCAATAGATGCAATATACATTTGATAGATACGAATTACATAGATCAATAGATGCAATATACATTTGATAGATACGAATTACATAGATCAGTAGATGCAATATACATTTGATAGATACGAATTACATAGATCAATAGATGCAATATACATTTGATAGATACGATTGATAGTTAGATAGATTTGATAGATAAATAGATATATTTGATAGATATATAATTTCCCAGACAGAGAATTACAAGACGTGCGGTCTTGGACCCATGGTAAGGTTCCCAGAGGCAGTTGCGGCGCCAGGGGACGTGTATATGGCATGGATTTTAGGAACCGGGAGATGGAAAAAGATGCTTGGTCGGTCCTCCTGCTTCAAATTTGGGGCACTGCGCGTGCAATCTATTGTGCCACCAGATATGAATGGTGTGTTAAGTAGTACTATTCTGATCAGTTTAATACCTGTGACTCCCCCTATCGGGGAAAGGTGTATATGGCATGGATTTTAGGAACCGGGAGATGGAAAAAGATGCTTGGTCGGTCCTCCTACTTCAAATTTGGCCGAAACACAAGTGGCTGTCACAAAACAGTCCGGCCACGAGATAGATAGATTTGATAGATAGATACATAGATTACATAGATCAATAGATGCAATATACATTTGATAGATACAAATTACATAGATCAATAGATGCAATATACATTTGATAGATACGAATTATATAGATCAATAGATGCAATATACATTTGATAGATACGAATTACATAGATCAGTAGATGCAATATACATTTGATAGATACGAATTACATAGATCAATAGATGCAATATACATTTGATAGATACGATTGATAGTTAGATAGATTTGATAGATAAATAGATAGATTTGATAGATATATAATTTCCCAGACAGAGAATTACATGACGTGTGGTCTGGGACCCATGGTAAGGTTCCCAGAGGCAGTTGCGGCGCCAGGGGACGTGTATATGGCATGGATTTTAGGAACCGGGAGATGGAAAAAGATGATTGGTCGGTCCTCCTGCTTCAAATTTGGGGCACTGCGCGTGCAAACTATTGTGCCATCAGATATGAGTGGTGTGTTAAGTAGTACTATTCTGATCAGTTTAATACCTGTTACTCCCCCTATTGGGGGAGGTGTATATGGCATGGATTTTAGGAACCGGGAGATGGAAAAAGATGCTTGGTCGGTCCTCCTACTTCAAATTTGGCCGAAACACAAGTGGCTGTCACAAAACAGTCCAGCCACGAGATAGATAGATTTGATAGATAGATACATAGATTACATAGATCAATAGATGCAATATACATTTGATAGATACAAATTACATAGATCAATAGATGCAATATACATTTGATAGATACAATTTACATAGATCAATAGATGCAATATACATTTGATAGATACGAATTACATAGATCAATAGATGCAATATACATTTGATAGATACGAATTACATAGATCAATAGATGCAATATACATTTGATAGATACGAATTACATAGATCAATAGATGCTTGGTCGGTCCTCCTACTTCAAATTTGGCCGAAACACAAGTGGCTGTCACAAAACAGTCCAGCCACGAGATAGATAGATTTGATAGATAGATACATAGATTACATAGATCAATAGATGCAATATACATTTGATAGATACAAATTACATAGATCAATAGATGCAATATACATTTGATAGATACAATTTACATAGATCAATAGATGCAATATACATTTGATAGATACGAATTGCATAGATCAATAGATGCAATATACATTTGATAGATACGAATTACATAGATCAATAGATGCAATATACATTTGATAGATACGAATTACATAGATCAATAGATGCAATATACATTTGATAGATACGAATTACATAGATCAATAGATGCAATATACATTTGATAGATACGATTGATAGTTAGATAGATTTGATAGATAAATAGATATATAATTTCCCAGACAGAGAATTACAAGACGTGCGGTCTGAGACCCATGGTAAGGTTCCCAGAGGCAGTTGCGGCGCCAGGGGACGTGTATATGGCATGGATTTTAGGAACCGGGAGATGGAAAAAGATGCTTGGTTGGTCCTCCTACTTCAAATTTGGCCGAAACACAAGTGGCTGTCACAAAACAGTCCTTCTACGAGATAGATTTGATAGATAGATAGATACATAGATTACATAGATCAATAGATGCAATATACATTTGATAAATACAAATTACATAGATCAATAGATGCAATATACATTTGATAGATACGATTTACATAGATCAATAGATGCAATATACATTTGATAGATACGAATTACATAGATCAATAGATGCAATATACATTTGATAGATACGAATTACATAGATCAATAGATGCAATATACATTTGATAGATACGAATTACATAGATCAATAGATGCAATATACATTTGATAGATACAAATTACATAGATCAATAGATGCAATATACATTTGATAGATACGAATTACATAGATCAATAGATGCAATATACATTTGATAGATACGAATTACATAGATCAATAGATGCAATATACATTTGATAGATACGAATTACATAGATCAATAGATGCAATATGCATTTGATAGATACGATTGATAGTTAGATAGATTTGATAGACAAATAGATAGATTTGATAGATATATAATTTCCCAGACAGAGAATTACAAGACGTGCGGTCTGACACCCATGGTAAGGTTACATCCTTTTGCAGAATCGAGTACAGGTTGGGGATTGCGTTTTGTGCAAAGAAATTGTGGCCGGGTACCTTCCATTGCGGTGTCCCCTATCAGGGGATGTATATATGGCACGGATTTTAGGAACCGGGAGATGGAAAAAGATGCTTGGACACCCAGTACAGGTCGTTCCCCTTCAGCCTTTTTATACAAGGGTCCCCGACCCTCAACAGGCACGACAGCATGAAAGACCCCATATGCCATGACTTCCTTTTGCACAATTGAGTACAGGTATGGCGTCGATTTTAGGAACCCGGAGATAATTTTTAGGAACCGGGAGATGGAAAAAGATGCTTGGACACCCAGTACAGGTCGTTCCCCTTCAGCCTTTTTATACGAGGGTCCCCGACCCTCAACAGGCACGACAGCATGAAAGACCCCCATATGCCATGACTTCCTTTTGCACAATCGAGTACAGGTATGGCATCGATTTTAGGAACCCGGAGATGATTTTAGGAACCGGGAGATGGAAAAAGATGCTTGGTCGGTCCTCCTACTTCAAATTTGGGGCACTGCGCGTGCAATCTACTGTGCCACCAGATATGAGTGGTGTGTTAAGTAGTACTATTCTTAGCAGTTTAATCCCTGTTATGTGCCTTTTTTTTGGTTTGGGTTTTGAAGCCACAGTGCAGCACCAGAGGCCAGAAAAAGTAGGTATTGTTGCCAGAAAAATTTATGTTTGTTTGACAGTTAGAAAGTGCCCTAAAACATTGCGGTTTGAACCCTAGTTGTTGGCGGATAAGTCACGCAAGTCATCCGACATTCGAAGATAAAATACAGCAGCTTGTGGACCATTTTTAGCCCAAGGCAGCTCATCTCATCAGGCCTTTTTTACTCGAATGTATCGCCCAATGTCAGTCCCTTCGGGATCCATCCCTCATTCATTTTAATAAAGGTGAGGTAATCAAGACTTTTTTGACCTAGGCGACTTCTCTTCTAAGTGACAATACCTCCTGCTGCACTGAAGGTCCTTTCTGACAGGACACTTGAAGCGGGGCAGGCCAGAAGTTCGATTGCAAATTGGGATAGCTCAGGCCACAGGTCAAGCCTGCACACCCAGTAGTCAAAGGGTTCATCGCTCCTCAGAGTGTCGAGATCTGCAGTTAAGGCGAGGTAGTCTGCTACCTGTCGGTTGAGTCGTTCTCTGAGGCTGGATTCCGAAGGGCTGTGGCGATGCATAGGAGTTAAAAAGGTCCGCATGTCCTCCATCAACAACACGTCTGGAAAGCGTCCTGTCCTTGCCGGCGTGGTCGTGGGAGGAGGAGTATTACTTTCACCTCTTCCCCTGTTAGATTCCCGTTGTGTTGTGACATCACCCTTATACGCTGTGTAAAGCATACTTTTTAATTTATTTTTGAACTGCTCCATCCTTTCCGGCTTGCGGGAATTCAGTAACATTTCAGTCACTTTATGCTTATACCGGGGGTCTAGTAGCGTGGACACCCAGTACAGTTCATTCTCCTTCAGCTTTTTTATACGAGTGTCCCTCAACAGGCACGACAGCATGAAAGACCCCATTTGCACAAGGTTGGATGCCGAGCTACTCATGTCCCGTTCCTCATCCTCACTGATCTCACTGAAGGTATCTTCTTCCCCCCAGCCAAGTACAACACCACAGGTACCAGATAGGTGACAACGAGCACCCTGGGATGCCTGTAATGCCACATTCCTCCTCTGACTCCTCTTCCTCACAATCCTCTTCCTGCGTTGCCGCTGGTCCAGCAAGCGATGCTGATAAGGCTGTTTCTAGTGGTGATGGTGACCACAACTCTTCCTCTTCACGTTCATCTACGGCCTGATCCAGCACTCTTCGCTGGGCACGCTCCAGGAAGAAAACAAATGGTATGATGTCGCTGATGGTGCCTTTGGTGCGACTGACTAGGTTTGTCACCTCCTCAAAAGGACGCATGAGCCTACAGGCATTGCGCATGAGCGTCCAATAACGTGGCAAAAAAAATCCCAGCTCCCCAGAGGCTGTCCTAGCACCCCGGTCATACAAATACTCGTTAATGGCTTTTTCTTGTTGGAGCAGGCGGTCGAACATTCGGAGTGTTGAATTCCAACGTGTCGGGCTGTCGCCAATCAAGCGCCTCACTGGCAGGTTGTTTTGCCGCTGGATATCTGACAAGTGCGCCATGGCCGTGTAGGAACGCCTGAAATGGCCACACACCATCCTGGCCTGCTTCAGGACGTCCTGTAAGCCTGGGTACTTATGCACAAAGCATTGTACAATCAGATTACACACATGTGCCATGCACGGCACATGTGTCAACTTGCCCAATTTCAATGCCGCCACCAAATTACTTCCGTTGTCAGAAACCACTTTGCCGATCTCCAGTTGGTGCGGAGTCAGCCACTGATCCACCTGTGCGTTCAGGGTGGACAGGAGTGCTGCTACGGTGTGACTCTCTGCTTTCAGGCAAGTCAACCCCAAGACGGCGTGACACTGCCGTATCCGGGATGTGGAATAGTACCTGGGGAGCTGGGGGGTGCTGTTGATGTGGAGCAAGATGCAGCAGCAGAAGAGGACTCAGCCGAGGAGGTTATGGAAGAGGATGGAGTAGGAGGAGTAGAGGAGGTGGCAGCAGGCCTGTCTGCAAGTTGTGGCGGTGTCACCAACTCCTCTGCAGAGCCAGGCAGCCATCAGCAGGTTTACCCAGTGCGCAGTGTAGGTGATATACCTGCCCTGACCATTCTTTGCAGACCAGCTATCAGTGGTCAGATGGACCCTTGCCCCAACACTGTGTGCCAGACATGCCATTACTTCCTTTCGCACAATCGAGTACAGGTTGGGGATTGCCTTTTGTGCAAAGAAATTTCAGCTGGGTACCTTCCACTGCGGTGTCCCAATAGCTACAAATTTTTTGAACAACTCAGACTCCCCCAGCTTGCATGGTAAAAGCTGGCGGGCTAAGAGTTCAGACAAGCCAGCTGTCAGACGCCGGGCAAGGGGGTGACTTGGTGACATTGGCTTCTTACGCTCAAACATGTCCTTGACAGACACCTGACTGTGGGTAGATGAGCAGTAACTGCTCCGGAAGAGAGACGGATTGGTGGATGGTTGAGAGGGGGCAAGGAGCACAGCAGTGGTTGACGTTGCTGAAGATGCTGGACCAGGAGGAGGATGGCGGCTTTGAGTTTGTGTGCTGCTTGTCCTCATGTGTTCATCCCATAGGCGTTTGTGATGTGAGATCATGTGCCTTCGCAAAGCAGTTGTACCTAGGTGGGTGTTGGATTTCCCATTACTAAGTTTCTTTTGGCACAGGTTACAAATGGCATTGCTGTTGTCAGAGGCAGACACATAAAAAAAATGCCACACTGCTGAGCTCTGCGATGACGGCATTCTGGTGGTGGCAACAGCATGCAGCATTGATTGGTGTGCTGTCTGGCTGACCCCGGGTGCCGATGCATGCTGTCTGACTGTGCCACTAGCTCCTTGCGATGACCTCCCCCTGCTTTCAACTCGTCTCCTCCTCCTGCTCCTCTCTGTCTCCCCATCTGAACTTTCCCCCTGTTCTTCTTCTCTTCTACCGGGCGCCCACGTGACATCCACGGACGCATCGTCATCATCAACCCCTTCACTTGAATCTGATAACTCAACAACGGAAGCAATGGCGGGTACAACATCATCATCATCATCACACCGTGCGTCGTCCATGTCTGTAATGCTGCCTGACTGAGACATATCACAGTTATCTACATCCTCTATCAATGATGGTTGCGCATCACTCATTTCTTTACACTGAGGTGTACATAACTCCTCTGACAGATCAAGTGAGGCGGCTGTGGTGCTAGTGTCAGTGGTGGCAGCAGGCGGGCGAGTGGTAAGTTGAGAGGTGCCCGAAGCTAAGCTGGAGGAGGATGGTGCGTCAAGGTTATGAGCGGAAGCTGTAGAAGATTGGGTGTCCTGTGTTATAAAGTCAACTATTTCATCAGAACTTTTCGTGTTCATGGTACGTGGCCTAACACTGGGCATTATTCTATGGCCAAAGGGAATCACAGCACCACGACCACAACGGCCCCTGCGGTTGGCCTGCCTCTGCCTGTCATTTTTTTTTTCAATTAGTGCTACTATGCGTGCAAGCTACTGTTAGTGGGCACAGTATACGCTGTGAGCCTGCAACAAAAAAACAGACTGATGTTTCACAGTCGAAATATTTTTTTTATTTTTAAATGTACACTTACACTACTATTAAACAAGATATGAGTGGTGGCACTGGGCAAGTGGGCAGAGTATACGCTGTGAGCCTGACACAAAAAAGCAGACTGATGTTTCAAAGTCAAAATAGTTTTTATTTTTAAAATGTACACTTACACTACTATTAAACAAGATAATATGAGTGGTGGCACTGGACAAGTGGGCACAGTATACGCTGTGAGCCTGACAAAAAAGCAGGATGATGTTTCACAGTCAAAATAGTTTTTTTATCTTTAAAATGTACACTTACACTACTATTATTAAACAAGATAATGTGAGTGGTGGCACTGGACAAGTGGGCACAGTATACGCTGTGAGCCTGACACAAAAAAGCAGACTGATGTTTCACAGTCAAAATTTTTTTTTTTTTTTTTTTAAATGTACACTTACACTACTATTAAACAAGATATGAGTGGTGGCACTGGGCAATTGGGCACAGTATACACTGTGAGCCTGACACAAAAAAGCAGACTGATGTTTCAAAGTCAAAATAGTTTTTTAATTTTTAAAATGTACACTTACACTACTATTAAACAAGATAATATGAGTGGTGGCACTGGACAAGTGGGCACAGTATACGCTGTGAGCCTGACACAAAAAAGCAGACTGATGTTTCACAGTCAAAATATTTTTTTTATTTTTAAATGTACACTTACACTACTATTAAACAAGATATGAGTGGTGGCACTAGGCAAGTGGGCACAGTATATGCTGTGAGCCTGACATAAAAAAGCAGACTGATGTTTCAAAGTCAAAATAGTTTTTTATTTTTAAAATGTACACTTACACTACTATTAAACAAGATAATATGAGTGGTGGTGGCACTGGACAAATGGGCATAGTATACGCTGTGAGCCTGACACAAAAAAGCAGACTGATGTTTCACAGTCAAAATAGTTTTTTTTATTTTTAAATGTACACTTACACTACTATTAAACAAGATATGAGTGGTGGCACTGGGCAAATGGGCACAGTATAAGCTGTGAGCCTGACACACATGCTGGCAGTGGCAGGCTGGCCTGACAACTGCAATTAGATTACACTAGCAGACTGATGTAAAACTTTTTTTTTAAAAAAAATTACACTACTGTTACACCAGATATGACTGGTGGTGGCACTGAGAAAGAAGGCACAGTATATGTTGTGAGTCTGACACACAGGCTGGCAGTGGCAGGCTGGCCTGGAAACTGAAATTAGATTACACTAGCAGACTGATGTAAAAGTTTTTTTTTTTTAAATTTACACTAATGTTACACCAGATATGAGTGGTGGCACTGAGCAAGTAGGCACAGTATATGCTGTGAGCCTGACACACAGCCTGGCAGTGGCAGGCAGGCAACTGCTATTAGATTACACTAGCAGACTGATGTAAAAGTTTTTTTAAAAAAATTTATACTACTGTTACACCAGATATGACTGGTGGTGGCACTGAGCAAGTAGGCACAGTATATGCTGTGAGCCTGAAACACAGGCTGGCAGTGGCAGGCTGGCCTGGCAACTGAAATTAGATTACACTAGCAGACTGATGTAAAAGTTTTTTTTTTTTTAAATTTACACTAATGTTACACCAGATATGAGTGGTGGCACTGAGCAAGTAGGCACAGTATATGCTGTGAGCCTGACACACATGCTGGCAGTGGCAGGCTTGCCTGGAAACTGAAATTAGATTACACTAGCAGACTGATGTAAAAATTTTTTTTTAAAATTTACACTAATGTTACACCAGATATGAGTGGTGGCACTGAGCAAGTAGGCACAGTATATGCTGTGAGCCTGACACACAGGCTGGCAGTGGCAGGCAGGCAACTGCTATTAGATTACACTAGCAGACTGATGTAAAAGTTTTTTTTAAAAAAATTTACACTACTGTTACACCAGATATGACTGGTGGTGGCACTGAGCAAGTAGGCACAGTATATGCTGTGAGCCTGACACACAGGCTGGCAGTGGCAGGCTGGCCTGGCAACTGAAATTAGATTACACTAGCAGACTGATGTAAAAGTTTTTTTTTAAAAAAAAAATTATACTAATGTTACACCAGATATGAGTGGTGGCACTGAGCAAGTAGGCACAGTATATGCCGTGAGCCTGACACACAGGCTGGCAGTGGCAGGCTGGTCTGCTGGCAACTGAAATTAGATTACACTAGCAGACTGATGTAAAGGTTTTTTTATTTAAATTTACACTAATGTTACACCAGATATGACTGGTGGCACTGAGCAAGTAGGCACAGTATATGCTGTGAGCCTGACACACAGGCTGGAAGTGGCAGGCAGGCAACTGCTATTAGATTACACTAGCAGACTGATGTAAAAGTTTTTTTTTTTTAAATTTACACTACTGTTACACCAGATATGACTGGTGGTGGCACTGAGCAAGTAGGCACAGTATATGCTGTGAGCCTGACACACAGGCTGGCAGTGGCAGGCTGGCCTGGCAACTGAAATTAGATTACACTAGCAGACTGATGTAAAAGTTTTTTTTTTTAAATTTACACTAATCTTACACCAGATGTAAGTGGTGGCAGTGAGCAAGTAGGCACAGTATATGCTGTGAGCCTGACACGCTGACAGGCAGGCAAATGCAATTAGATTACAAAGAAGAAAAAAAAAGACTGATGTTCTAGCCCTAAAAAGTGCTTTTTGGGGTGCTGTCCTTACGGCAGAGATCAGATGAGTCCTTCAGGACTGTAGTGGACACTGAATTCACTAGCCTAGCTATCAATTTCCCTATAAAATCAGTAGCAGCAGCACTATCCCTCCTCTCACTAAGAATGCAGGATCAGAATGAATCTAAAATAGCTGCTGCCCAGGAGCTGGGAGGGTCTGGGAGGGAGTGTCTGCTGCTAATTGGCTGAAATGTGTCTGCAGACTGTGAGATACAGGGTCAAAGTATACTCAATGATGACGAATAGGGGGCGGATCGAACATCGCATATATTCGCCTGCCGCGGCGAACGCGAACAAACTATATTCGCCGGGAACTGTTCTCCGGTGAACTGTTCGCGACATCACTACACCCAACTAACCCCCCAAAATAATAAACGTAACTCTAACAAAAACCTAAGCTACCCATTGCCTTGAAAGGGGCATTTGTATGGGCATTGCCCTTAAAAGGGCATTCAGCTCTTTTGCTTGCCCTGAAAATGGCATTCAGCTCTTTTAAGGTAGCCCAAACCCAAATCTAAAAAAAAAACAGGTCTTGTTCAGTATATAAGGAGCAGAATGTAAGTATGGGCTGAACATTGACTCCCACTAACGTAAATGGAAGTACAACTCCTACATCTGCCCAGCTGATATGATCCACTCATTATTTCCCTGCCTGCTGAGGAGCTTCAACTAAATGTATTTAGGCAATAGATGAAAAAAAGACTAACAAAAGCACAATTACAAAAAAAAAAAAGGCAACTCATATACATTGCACACAGATCACAAACTGTAATTCTACAATACAAAGCCGATTCTGCTGGAGACTCAACCCCCTTCACCACATCATTTAAGATGTTGTATCCCACCTACACACCTAACAATGGATAGTTTATAATCCAGTATTTCTAGAGTATAGTGGTATAGTTTAGTACATCGGCAACTAATTGCGACATCTGACATAAGCAGGGCCGGACTGGGATCAAAAATAGGCCCGGGCATTTTAGGGCAAAGCAGCCCACTCCACCCCATTTTTATTTAACAGCCCACAAACACACAATCATCCACACCACACATATACCTACTCACATGAATGCTCACACTACACATACACACTTACATGCACGCGCACACACTAGACATACACTCACATGCATGCACACACACCACACATACACTTACTCACATGCACGCACATACCACACATACACTTACTCACATGCATGCACACACCACACATATACCCACTCATATAGATTTAAAAACAAAAAAAAAATAAAAAAAAATATATATATATATATATATATATATATATATATAAAATATATATTTTTTGCTTGAGGACAGTGCAAGAGTTACAAGACTTATCATTGCTCAACAAAGAAAAGTAGTTAAACCCTTGCAACCTAACCCTGAATCACTACTACCTGCACATTTTCCTCTTGTGCTTCCTATTAGGGACCTCACAGACCTGCCACATCTCTCATTGGCAGCTCACATGGTTACCAAGCTTTAATGAATAGATCTTCTCTCTTCATCAAAAAGGTAATAGAAAAACAAGACCAAACACATCTGAAATGTGAATAATGACATACAAAAACAATCATATTATCTTGTGATCAGCCTTCAACCAAAACTACCTCTGCACCATGGGTCTGCTTTCTTTATATATGTATTTTAACAAATGATATTATAATCTGGCAGAAAAAATACTTTTTACTTGTAATTGAGCTAGTAATTTTCCTTGCATGTCACATTCCCATTCCAAAACATTATGTAAGTGAGCAGTACTTTTTGGTAAATAATTACTGAAATAATAAAACCAATCTATCCTCTCTTTGGCACAAAATGTCATAACCATCATTTTCCCTATGATATACACACAAACAAAAACCAAACCTTTGTATGAATTTAAAGACAAGTAGCATGCTGACCTGTATTGCTGTCTGCTATTGCTCATGGGATGATTTCCCTGTGTCCCTGAAGGCCACTCCAGCCCTGCAAGTTCTGCAACAGTCCGGATCCCGCAGCGGAGGCCGCCTGCCTGTATTGCTGTCTGCGCTGTCTGCTTACTATTGCTCACTGAATGATTGCCCTGATGCATACCTGAAGGTCACTCCAGCCCTGCAAGCAACACTAACATCATAGAGCCCGATCGGCGGCCCGCTTGCCCTACATAAAGATTAGACCGTCACCTGAGTGTAGGTGTCCAGAAGGGGAAAGCTGCCTGCAGGCAAGTAATATACAGATATAGCTCATCGGGAGAGCAAAGCACACCTCTCTAAAACTTCCTCTTAAAAATCCTGCACTGCGCTCTTACTGGGGGTGGGGAATTACTGCCCAGGCTTATTGCTCAGGTTGTATAGCCAATAGCAATTAAATATTAGCGCAACTACAGTAGAGTTCCAGACCAGAAATAATATTATTGGAGGATTAAATTTTTTTAAAATTTTTTGGGGGCACTCAGTATGTGCGGCCCACCAGGCATTTGCCCGGTATGCCCTATGGCCAGTCTGGGCCTGGACATAAGTATGCAGTTTTATTACATAAATAAATAGGATATGAGAGGGTTCCTTCATTATTTAGCTATGTAACATTGTACAGCAGCACATATTACAGGCATAAAATGGCTGATGTATTTTATTAATGTGTGTTGGTTTATTACATAAGAAGGTGCCAGGGAAATAGCTTTATTGTACAGGTCAAAGTAATAGATTGAAATGATAATGTCAAGTCTTATACTTTATAAGCAAAAGGACACACACCAGGATGTGCTAATTGCCATAGATTTGCATAAATTATTATACAGCATAGCTCAAAAAAAGTTGCTATTATTGATTTTACATGATCATTTGCTTAAACAGATCGAAAAACTTTCACTATAATAGTGTGTTTTACTGGGTTTGTGAGGCCAGGTGCAAGGTACAGGGCCGCCATCAGGGGGTGAAAGGAATGACTCCTGTCAGGGGCCCAATGGGCCAGGGGGGCCCATGAGGCAAGAACTAAACAAAATATTTTTTTTTTATTTTTTTTTTCATTTTGGTAGCCACCAGTGGGTACTACAGCAGAGTGCTAATTGAGCATGGGAAATGTTCTTACAAGTAGTAAAGTATTAGCATTTGAGAGGATTTCTGAGTGTGCACTAAACCACTATGCACAGTGTGAGACAGACTTGGCACTTTGTTTGTACAGTGTGTGCCTGAGTCAGACAGCAAATCACTTTCATTTGCAGAGGAGGTAGGACTTACTGAGCAAAGGTTTTTTTTTATTTCTTTGTGCAATTTTGGATTGTAACTTCAGTGTGGTAGTAGTTGTATGGTGGGGCCAGGGGTCCATAAAAACACATTTTTTTAACAGCAGTGTATTTATGATTATTTGACAATGCTGTAGAAATTCTATATTTAGAACCATGCAGAAATGTTTCCTCCTCAATACACAAATGGTAGGTGCCCTTTTGGCAGATATGCATTTTTTAAATTTGTATATATATATATATATATATATATATATATATATATATATATATATATATATATATATATATATATATATATATATATATATATATAATATATATATATTAATTACATTCCAGTTTACTGCCCCTTTATGCAAGGACTTTCCAGATGCAAGGAGGCATTTTATCTAAGATTTTTACATCTGCATAAAATGTTATACTCTCAGACTAAGATTGCTCAGTGTTTGAAATGAGACAGGTTAACTTAAAACTGTTCAGTTTACACTACAGCTAATTTTGAAATACATACCAACGAGCCTAAATCCTGCATTTAACCAGATCTAATGGTATGAGTACCACAGCTTATGGTTCCACCAAGACCATATAGAGTACAGCATTTTCAAAATCCATAAGTACAGCTGACAGATGGGAACATTTGTACACTATATTTGAAGTGGTGCTCTTGGTTGGGGAAAAAACAAACAAACATATGTCAACTTTTAAAAGTACTTTTCTTCATCTAGCCATCTACCCAGATCATTAATGTACAATTTTGAATTCACAAAATTATTTTTGTTTGCACATTTACAAATATGATTCTTTAAAAAGTGATCTCTTAATTTCTGCAATTTTTTTTATCATGCATGTCACACAATGTTGATTTAGGGGATGCAAGGTGCATAAATGTTTCCTCCTGTGAGTGTTTCTCTGGGTGTCTGTGTTTATGTCTTTGTGCTTTGGTTTGTGTCTGTATGAGTGTGTATGTTTTTTTTTCTGTGGGTCTCTCTATGAGGGTGGGTGTGTATGTCTTTGTGCATTTTCTGTGGATGTCTGAGGGTGTGTGCATATGTCTTTGAGCTTTTTCTATGAGTGTCTCTGTGAGGGTGTGTGTATGTTTGTCTTTGTGTATTTTCTCTGGATGCCTCTGTGAGGGTGGGTGTGTATGTCTGTGTTTTCTGTGGATGTCTCTGTGAGGGTGTGTGTGTATGTATGTATGTATGTATGTATGTCTGTG
Organism: Bombina bombina; assembly: GCF_027579735.1. Lineage (NCBI taxonomy): Eukaryota > Metazoa > Chordata > Amphibia > Anura > Bombinatoridae > Bombina > Bombina bombina. Next base: position 294,886,179 of record NC_069499.1, on the reverse strand, counting down.
TTTTCTGTGGATGTCTCTGTGAGGGTGTGTTTTCTGTGGGTGTCTCTGTGAGGGTGTGTGTGTGTCTTTGTGTGTTTTCTGTGGATGTCTCAGTGAGGGTGTGTGTATGTATGTCTTTCTGTGTTTTATGTGGTTGTCTCTCTGTGTATGTCTTTGTGTGTTTTCTGTGGGTGTCTCTGTGTGTGTGTATGTCTTTGTGTGTTTTCTGAGGCTGTCGCTGTCGGTGTTTCCTTGGGTGTATGTGCAAGTTTGAGTTTGTGTGTGTGTCCATTGTCTGTTCCTTTTTAGAACATTTTGACCTTACTACTGATTATTCACATCTTGCTACAGACTTTGAGACTAACGAGACCTTTCCGGTAGTCACCAATCCACCATTTAACCTTTAAATTATTGTTTAGGCAGTTCAGGGCCCTTCCTTTCAGCCACCTCATGCTGTTGTCATCATTTAGTTGGCATCTTCCTTTACAAAAAGATAATCAGAACTCCATATTTTGTTTTCTAAATCTCCTTTTTTTTTTACAAAACTGTAGTTTACCTCATTACTTGTCAGGTCAATGTAAACAAGTGCTGAGTTTTTGTGTCTGATTGTGTTTTTGTGTTTATTTGCGTGTCTGCTAGAGTGTCTATATGTTACTACGTTTACAACATTTCCAAGTTTAAATAGACACTTAAAGGGACACTTAACACCTGAAAGCTAAATTCATTAAATCTAACTCCTTCTGATTAATGAAACTCAAGTAATCACAGATGTCTATGCCATCTTGGAAGCTGACCACAATTGTTTTAAAAAAACTGTTTTCAATTACAGTGCTGTACCTGTGCTTGATATTCTTATGTATGCTGCCATATTGTTACGTGCGTTGCACACAGGACAGGTACACCAACAGACAGCACATGCTGCTTAGAGGAATCTCGCTCAGTGTGATATGTGTGCTGCAGCATTTGTAAAGACATTTTCTATTTGTAAATGAATAGTATTTTTAACATCATAATATAATGTTATTGTAAAAACCAAATTAGATTTTATAAAGTTCCCTAAACAAATCTGATGAAGTCAGTGCAAGGCTCCAGGCACCATACTTGAAAATAGCAAGCTACTGGGAGAAAGGGGAGAGAAGAGTCCTGGGAACAGTGGATAAAGCTTTGCATAGTAAAATTCAAGCTCTGTGGTGTGATGGTTATATATAATGGTTCCTGACCCTGCAGTACATAATACAGCACCTGGAGTAACTTTCTCTTTCAGCTGTAATGTTAAAACCCTCCTGGGACTTGAAGCGCAACTCCTACTGTCGGCTTGACATAGACAGCCCTGCTCGTCACTGCCAGGGAGTGTGTGCAAACTCCACAACTGCAGCCTGTCACAGCAAGTGAGCATCTGGTAATCTTCAAACTACTGTCTATGTCAGTAGGAGTCGTGCTTCAAGTCCCAGGAGGGTTTTAACATTAGGGCTGAAAGAGAAAGAAACTCCCGGTGCTGTGTTATGTACTGCAGGGTCAGAAACCATTAGATATAACCATCACACCACGGAGCTTGTATTTTACTATGCAAAGCTTTATCCATTGTTCCTAGGACTGTTATCTCCCCTCTCCCTCTCTCCCAGTAACTTGCTATTTTCAAGTATGGTGCCTGGAGCCGTGCACTGACTTCATCAGATTTGTTTAGGGAACATTATAAAATGTAATTTGTTTTTTACAATAACATTATATTATGATGTTAAAAATACTATTCATTTACAAATAAAAATGCCCCTACAAACGCTGCAGCACACACTCTGCGTATATTCCTCTAAGCAGCATAGTGCATACATAATAGAACAATGTGCGTTGCGTCTCACGTGACTGCTGTGCTCATGTAAGTTACAAAATGGCAGCATGCATAGAAACATCAGACACAGGTACAACATTGTAATTGTATACACTTTTTTTTTAACAATTTGGGGTAAGCTGGCAAGATTTCATAGAACTCAATGCTTACTTACATTTGTTTGATCAGAAGGAGTTAGATTTATGGTTTTTTAGCAGGTGTTTAATGTCCCTTTAAGAATAAAGTTCATATACGTTTTAGTCACTTGGTCAAAAATTGCACATGTCAAAGGAGGAGGGGGACCCTGATCAATGGTTAAGTCAGGGGCCCCAAAATTTCTTGTGGCGGCCCTGGCAAGGTATAATGCAAGGGAGGCCATTCCAGTTTTATGCAAACAATATATTTACACCTCATTTCAGAGGACAGTTACTTATAAATAGAGAACACAGAAAACAATTTAGCTTTTTATATATTTATTTTAGGAAGCAGGAGGCATTGAACCACGCACATATTGTTTAATAATATTTGTATTTATATATTTATATTTGTATTTATAAATGTATATTATATATACAGTATATATATATATATATATATATATATATATATATATATATATATATATATATATATATATATATATATACTGTACATATCTGTATACATATTTATACCTGTATTTATTCATATAGATATAAAGGTATATATATATTTTAAAAAAAACATTATATATATATATATATATATATATATATATATATATATATATATATATATATATATATATAAATATAAATTTAAAAATAAAAAGAAGATTTTCTTCTATGTAAAGAACGTTGAAATGTAAAATATGCATAACTATAAGCGATAAGTGTTCATTTTTTTGAAAAGCACGCTCCATTGAAGTCTCTAGAGAAAAGTTAACGTGGTCTCAATATCTGAAGTCCTGAACTTTTTGCTTTCAACTTGTAATACACATGCTAACCCACCCTTTTTAAAAGTTAACTTTTAGCGGTGTTAGCATCCGTGCGGAAAAAAAATATTAGCGCCCCACTTGTAATCTAGCATATAGCATATATATATGCATGATTAAACAATTATACCAAACCGGTGCTAATATTCATCAATTCAATAGGTAGAGTGAATAATTAACAGACACAGCTGTTCAGGAGGAATAAAACTAGGTGAGGAACAGCCAAACTCTGCTAACAAGCAGCTAGATTACGAGTTTTGCATTATGAGTGAAAAAGCAGCGTTAGGCTTTTTTTTTGCCGGCTCTCCCCACTGATGCCTATGGGGAAATCCTGCATGAGCACGTCAAAGCAGAGCTTGTATTTGGGTGATGTATGGAGCTCAACGCAACCATATCGCCCGCGCAAGCCTGCTTTTTGTACACCTGTAATAGCAGTGCTATAGGGATGTGAAATAACTCCGCTTTTGTTGCGGTCGTTAATATCCCTATAGCACTCAAAACTCGTAATCTAGCTGTTAGTGAGGTTGTTGAAGACAGTTTAATGTCAAAAGTCATACACCATGGCAAGTTTGAGCACAGTAACAAGACACAAGGTAGTTATACTGCATCAGCAAGGTTCCTCCCAGGCAGAAATTTCAAGGCAGATAGGGGTTTCCAGATACCAAGGAAACCTAGTGCAGCAGATGAAAGAAAACTCATGCTTATTTCCCTTCGCATTTGGAAGATGCCCAGAAGTGCCATCAGATCAAAATCATCAGAAACCAGTGGGGCCCTGGTACACCCATCTACTGTCCAGAGAAGTCTGGTTAGAAGTGGTCTTCATGTAAGACTTGTGACCAAAAAGCCATACCTCCGATGTGGAAACAAGTCCAAGTAACTCAAGAATGCACATACATACAAGAACTGGGGTGCAAAAATCTTTTAGAAAATGCTCTGGAGTCTGGACTGATGAGTCCAAATTTGAAATATATGGCTGTAGCAGAATGCAGTTTGTTTGTTGAAGGGCTGGGGAATGGTACAACAATGAGTGACTGCAGTCAGTAGTGAAGAATGGTGAAGGCTCCTTGAAAATTTGTGGCTGCATTTCTTCACATGGAGTTGGGGATTTGGTTAGAATTATTGGTCTCCTCAATGCTGAGAAGTAAAGGCAGATACTTATCCATCATGCAATACCATCAGGGAGGCATCTGATTGACCCCAAATTTATTCTCCAGCATGACAACAACCCCAAACATAAAGCTAAAGTCATTAAAAACTTTCTTAAGGGTAAATAAGAATAAGGAGCCCCCACAGAGCCCTGGTCTCAACATCATCTAGTCTGTCTGGGATTACTGCGGTTAGTTCTCCAAGATGTTTGCAACAACCTACCTGCCGCATTTGTTAAAAAAAACTGTGTGCAAGTGTACCTAGGAGAATGGATGCTGTTTTAAAAAAGAAAAAAGGTGGTCACGTCAAATAATGATTTGATTTAGATTTTTCTCATTTTAAATTTTGTTAATTGATAAAAAATAAACTATCAACATTTCTGTTATAAAAAAAAAAAAAAAAGATTTCCTTTGCTGCAGAGCAATCAAGTAACTATCAGGCTATGAAAGTACTTGGAGTGCTGACCACACCCACCAATGGCTACCACCCCAAAGCACAATGTAAATTGCCCATAATATGCATAAAATATTGAGTACTGTAACTTTCAATCTAATCTGAAAACTACATCAAATTCACAAATTCCAGTTCACCAAGTTAGATACATTATTTTATTATTCTACTGTTTTAATTTGAACTACAGGAGACGCAGATGCCACAATATGCTGTAAAATATATACCAAAAGTCAACAAACACTTGATATATTCTCACAGTCCGACATCCATGTCAAGCCTACAGACTAGGACAGATTTTTACAATGTGACAGGCCCACTTCAAACTCCACCCTTCTCCAAAGGCAAGCACTCCGCCACAGGTTTGACCCCCGCCAACGCCCATGGTATTTATAACTGCTTCTTTCAGGTTAAAATTGTCACGCTGCCGTTGATTGCCATGGCTGTTGCCATAGACGCGGCGGGGGTGACTTGTTGCTATGGCCGTGGCCATAGACGCAGGCGGTGCTTCAGAGCATGTGGCGATGATGTCATCACCACACGCTGCCTCTCCATCCTGCTGCCGCTCCTGTGTACACCTGTGTGTCCTCCTTGGTGCGAATCGGCGCCTATGTAAGTACCTGCAGTGCTTACATGCACTGCCCAATTATAGGTGTTACTTAGTGTGCTCATGGGTGTTATTGTTGCTGTATGCTGGACTGTTATATTGTTGCTGACCTCTGCTTGTCTGAACACTCTGGCTGTTAACCCCTAATTGCTGGATTGATATACTGCTGCTGAATAATGCTTGTTTGACCACTCTGTCTCTTAACCCCTAAACTGCTGGATTGTTATACTGCTGCTGAACTCTGCTTGTCTGGCCACTCTGCCTGTTAACCCCTAATTGCTGGATTGATATACTGTTGCTGAACTCTGCTTGTCTGACCACTCTGCCTTCCTAACCCTTATTCTGTTGGATTTCCCTTTGTTGCTGACTCCTGCCTGTTCCTGGTCCTTCTATTGGTTTACCCCTGAACTGCTATTCTGTGCGGATTTCTTTCCTATTGCCGCTAAGGACTACCCTGCCTACTGTGTGTACTGCTTACCTCATTTTACAAACTTCCTCTGCTCTGGGATATTCCCTATCACTCCACTTGATGCCAGAATAAGAAGACTACTGGCCAAGTTTGGTTTGATAGAGGAATATCCCTCGAGCATTACATTATACTTGGGCCATGGATCCAAATGAGGATGCAAGAGCAGTCCATCTTCAGGGACAGATGCTGGGAACCCATACTGTTCACTTGCAGAATGTGGACTCTAAACTAGAGGCTATGGCCCCTATTTATCAAGGTCTGTCGGACCTGATCCGACAGTGCGGATCAGGTCCAACAGACCTCGCTGAATACGGCGAGCAATACGCTCGCCATATTCAGCATTGCACCAGCAGCTCACAAGAGCTGCTGGTGCAACGCCGCCCCCTGCAGACTTGCGGCCAATGGTCCGCCAGCAGGGGGGTGTTAATCAACTCGATCGTACTCGATCGGGTTGAATTGTGGCGATGTCTGTCCGCCTGCTCAGAGGTTATGGAGCAGCGGTCTTTGTGACCGTCTTTGTGACCGTCAGAAACACGGGGCATCAAGCTCCATTCGGAGCTTGATAAATATGCCCCTATATCTGCTATGCTCTCCTTATTGGTTGCAGAAAAGAATACTACTCCTGTTGTTGCGCAGCCAGTCCCAGCTGCCAGTGCTGCATCCTCTTACCCTGCTTCTGGAAACATACCCCAGATACCTTTGCCTGACAAGTACGATGGTACTACTGACAAAAGGGGTTTCTTAACCAGTGCAGGCTGCACTTTCCAATGATCCTCACACCTTCCAGTCTCATCAGTCAAAGGTCACCTTTATCATTTCTTTATTGAAAGACAAAAAAAAAAAAGACTTTTTGTCTTTCAAGATATGGACTAGATAATGAATGGAGAGCTATTTATTGCTCCTGCATGTAAGATGATTCCGGTGGAAAGGGTCTTTTGTCAGAGTTTATCTTTGGCGACAGTTATGGAGTCCTTTCACAAACAGGGACTGAGCAGCTCCAACAAACAAAAGTCATCCAAATAGTGAACCAACGATTTCTTTTTTTTTTTGAAGAGCACAACATTCTCTGTGAATTTTTCTGCTATCACACTTGCTAAGATGCAGAAGGCCCTGGACCAAATGCCAATCTCCTATACCTCTTCTTTCTCTCCTCCACCTTCATTTTTTCCTGATTCCCCTTTGGTATCATCCTTGATATCCACAAACTGATCAATCAGTAACAGAGAGAAGATCTCCAGAAAATCCACCAAAGTTTTTCTTTTACATCCCCAGTTATGTGGAAACCCAACGGTCCAATAGAACATAAACAAGGCCGCCAAAATACCTCCTCAGAAACTTTAAATTCGCCTCCCAATGTACTGATACTAGCACCAGCCTCTGATACTGCCGACTGTACCACTGCCCCACTTGTCCCTATGTCAACATTCTCAACAATCGCCACTGGCAGCGAAACCACCAACTACCACGTGTGTTGACCCAGGCCCAATCGGCCCATACACCCCTGCTGCATTGTTCCTTAGCCCAACCTCCAACCCAGTGGGTGAAACTGACTTTTCAAAGCTAGCAATTAAGTCTTTCATCACTCTCGAGAAAGAAAATAGAACTAAAAAAACCCTCCAATATATATATGCCAGTGATCAAGGGCTAGGGAAGGCCCAAAACATGTTTGACTAATTGCTCTTACCAAGGTTTAGGCCTTTATCTTGGATCCTATTGTTTTTATGACTCTGTGTTTTTAAGCTTTTGGAAATAAAGATTTTTGCTTTTACCTTTATGGATTGATTTTGGAATTCGTGGTGCGGACTACAAGGTAGATATATATATATATATATATATATATATATAGTGACAAAAAATACCCCTTTCTGGGATATTGTCCTGGGATCAGTTTTAGCACACATTTTTCTACAGAAGAAAAGTACTCCACACACACACAGACAATATAAAGGAATACAATTATAATGCAAACAAAACAAAGGAAATCCATGCTCCATAGCTCTTTCTAAACAGAATAAAGCAATCCTGTGTCCCTTGCTTTTCTCTCTGTATACATCCTCCCTTGGAATACTTATATCCTCCTTTGGGTTCCAGTACCACTTATACTCTGATGATACCCAAATCTATCTTTCCTCTCCTGATGTGTCTTCCTCTTTACTCAACCAGATTAGCAAACTTTCTCTCTGCAATTTCCTCTTGGATATCTTCGCACTACCTCAAAATCAATCAGTCTAAGGGGCCGATTTATCAAGGGTCGAATGGCCCCTGATGCCCCTGTTTCCGCACAAGCCTTCAGGCTCGCCGGAAACAGCAGTTATGAAGCAGCGGTCTTAAGACAGCTGCTCCTTAACTGGTCCGCCTGCTCTGAGGCTGCAGACATCAATTCACCAGATCTCATATGATCGGGCTGATTGACACCCCCTGCTAGTGGATAATTGGCCACGAATCTGCAGGAGGCGTCATTGCACAAGCTAGGGCTGGGCGATATGGGAAAAAATGAATATCGCGATTTTGGGCATGAAATATCGCTATTTTTTAAAATAACTGTTTAACATACATTTCTCAATAAAAAATGCATTAAACTGTACAGAATCTTAAACTACATATTTCTCATTGTTCAATACAATCTGAGAGCATTAAAATACAAACAACAAAACTAGTTTAAATGAAATTAGCTGTAGGTACTTCTTGGTAATTAAAGTAAAGCTATAATGTACTCCTTTTATTTATTGTATATGTATACAAAAGCAAAATCAGATAAAGCTTAACACATTATATATATATATATATATATTCCTTTTTTTTAAACATTTTATCTTGACTAATAATGAGCCCTGCTCCTGTCCAGGAATCCAATACAAGCATATAACAGTAGGGGTGGTGGTGGGGGGCTGCTCCTTTCAGAAATGCTGTGCCTTTCTGATATCAAATACATTGTAGATTCAGTTAACCCAGCAGCTAGCTAGTAGCTAGCATATTTTAGCCTTTTTTGGTAACCATGGGGTTAACTGCATCTTGTCAGGGTGCCAGTAATCAGACTGAGACGAGAAGTGCAAAAATAATCACACCTTTATTAATAACAAAAAATAATAAAAAGTCCACAAGTTAAATAACAAGCCAGGAGTCAAAACCAGAGCTGGTAGTCAGACGAGCCGAGTCAGGAGCCAAAGCGAATAGTCAGACGAGCCGGAATCAGGAACAAGGAAAACAGCAGTGTCAGGAACAAGCCAGGGATCAGGAACCAGGAAGGACGTCAGGCAGCCAGGTAATACACAGGAACTCTCACAAACAGGTCTGAGACAACGCAAAGGCAAAGCATACTGAACAGAGGCCCTTTAAATAATAAGTGATGACATCAGAATTCTGAGAGTGCATCCTGTCTCACATGGATGATGCACACCAGTCTGGCCATAAAAGGAAGTGTAGGAAGTGAGCAGCATCCCCCACAATGCACCATAGTCAGGAAGAGAGGTGAGTAAAATGGCTGCCAGCAGCACATGGCAAACACAACAGGGAAAAAACCCTGACACATCTGCTATGTATTTGAGATGTTTCTCAGAGAGCAGGAGGTTGTGTGGGAGGTTCCATAATGATTACTGTCATGAGATGCAGGAGACAGCGTAGAATGTTCAACACTATTGTATTGCAGAGCATAGAAATATACAGCTTGTACAACACATCTAGCTTGGTAACTGCGACATAGACAATCAATCCCCTAAACCACGCCCCATCCAGTAATGTCACTTCCCACTCTCATCACATCTTCCCCCAAAGCATACATTTTTTTTTCTTTTTGAATACATCAAATAACAAGGTTTACAAGAAGCATACAGACATAGTTTTGTTTAGTATACAACAAATAAAAAGTTAAAGAGGATATACATAAACAACATGAAATACAATCCTGACTTGAACATCGGGGTAGACTACCCTAGTCCACAGTGACCATGGGATTATTCTGCCCATACTTCCGGTCACTGCTCTAACTAGTGCTAATCCCGATATCGGGCTGGAAGTTTCACCACCCTTCCACTTGATGTCATTTTACATGAACTGTCCTCTGATACAGAAGAAGGTGACTGAGAGTCTGCTGGAAGCAAAGAAGTATCCCCGCTGTGATCTTGCTGAGGGGAAGGCACCCCTCTTAAAACAGGGGATCCCACCGGCAGTGGAACTGAGGCATCCAGTCCCAAACTCTCAGGTACTGGCTGAAGATGTTTTTGATTTGGACGTGTGACTGTCCCTCCATCAGTAAGGACTACATAAGACCTTGGTTCTGGAGAGCGTCCAATTACTGTAGCAGGTGTCTTCCATTTCTTCTCATCATCCAGTTTAACTCTGACACTTTGCCCCACATTCAGCTCCTGCAAAGGCCTCACAGAGTGTTTCCTGTCGTAGAAGAATCGATAGCCCCTTTTAGCCTCTTCATCCCTCCCAAGGACCTCGTCACAATGAAAAGAGCTAGTTGGCTGGAAGACACCCACAGAGGGTAAAGTTTTGTGAATCTGACATCCTAGCATCAGCTGTGCCGGGCTAAAACCTGTGGCTTGAATGGGAGTTGCCCTATAGGCCAAGAGTGCAGGGTACGGCTCAGATTGCTTCAAAATGAATTTTGTTGTTTGAACTGCCCATTCAGTCATTCCATTGGCCTGCGGGTAATTTGGACTCGACGTAGAATGGACAAAATCATATTCACTGCTGAAAGAACTGAACTCTGTGGAAGCAAACTGCATTCCGTTATCACTCACTAAGTCCATTGGTATGCCCCACCGGGCAAACAAGCTCTTGAGATGAGTGATAATGGCTTGACTTGCGATCTTATTCAAGGGTGCAATCTCCAAATACCTGGAATAGTAGTCAATCACGACTAGGTACTTTTTCCCGTGCAGTTCGCACAAATCAGCAGCTATTTTCTGCCACGGGCCTGCAGGCAGCGGAGTAGAAATCAAGGGTTCCCTTCTCTGAGTAGGCCGGCGTTCCTGGCAAAAGGCACATTTTGACACATGGCTTGCAATGTTGGAACTGATCCCAGGCCACCATACTGCCGTAGCTGCCCTTTCTCTGCACTTTGTAATGCCCAAGTGGCCATCATGAATCCTGCTTAACATCTCCTGCCGCATGCTAACAGTAATAACAATGCGGTCCTGGAACAGCACCAACCCATCCAACTCAGTGAGCTGCAACCTTTCTGACTGGTAAGAACTTAAAGACATCCAGGCTGCCCAGCTCTCGGGCCAACCTTCTTTTATGTACTTAATAACTTCTTGAAGGTCAGTATCTAAATATGTCTCCTTTCTTATTTGCTCTAGCTCCATGACAAAATGGATTTGGATGCCCGAACTGAATCTACATACACTTTCACATCTGATTCCATTGAAGATTCTTCAGCAGCAGCCTGCGGGAGCCTGGAAAGTGTATCTGCCACTACCAGTTGTTTCCCTGGCACATGCACTGCCTGAACATTGAACCTGAGCAGCCTCATCAGAAGTTTCTGGCATCTTAGGGGTGTTTTGTCAATATCATAGGAGTTGGTTAGAGGGACTAGCAGTTTATGGTCAGTCTCCAGTCTAAATTTCTCTAAACCCACTGCAGCCAGGCACTCTTTCTCAATTTGGGCGTATTTCGACTCAGCAGCCATCAGCTTACAGGAACAGTAGGCGATGGGCTGCAATTTGTTCTCATTCAACTGCAGGAGAGCGGCCCCTAACCCATAACTGCTTGCATCAGCACTAACCATAGTCTTTTTAGAAGGGTTGTAGAACCCCAACACTGGGGCAGACCCCAGCAGGGACTTGACCTGCACAAAAGATTCTTCCTGTGAAGGTCCATAGACCCAGGCAAAAATTTTCTTTAACAACTCTGTGATAGGGTCTAGTATTATGGATAAATCAGTAAGGAACCTGCCCACATAATTCACAATATTTGTCTCAGCTCATGTAGAAGAACTTTTCATCTGTTCAATAGCAAGAATTTTATCAGGGTCCAGCTTAATGCCATCTCCATTGATAATATGCCCAAAGTAACATAACTCAGCCTTCCTAAAATGGCATTTCTACTTATTTAATTTCAGCCCGGACTCTCTAATAGTCTGCAGCACACAGCTCAATCACTGATCATGTAAATCCAATGTAGACCCATACACCAAAATGTCGTCCATGATGACTGCCGTGCCCTCATGGTCCCTTAGGAGAGAACTCATCTCTCTTTGAAAGATTTCAGGAGCAGAGGATATCCCAAAGGGGAGTCTGCAGAAGCAAAACCGACCTACTGGTTTAGTGAAGGTAGTCAGTTTGCGGCACTTTGGATCTAGAGGTATCTGCCAGAAGCTGCTGGAAGCATCCAGTGTAGAGAAGAACTTCGCCCCAGACAATTTCGGAGCTATGTCTTCAAGTGTTGGCAGCACATATCTCTCTCTCTTCACCGCCATCGAGGCAGTTTTTTTAATGCTGCAAGGAACATAACAGTGATGTCTGCTCCTGTGTCAATCTTAAAAGCAACTTTGGCTCCCATTACAGTAAGAGTAACCCGCCAATCTTCATCTGAACCAGACCGTTCAACAACGGACCCTACAAAGGACACTTCTTGACCCTCCTGGTCACTATCCACCAGCATCTCCTTAATGTATTCAGTTTTACACGCCACTTCAAAATGGCTCATTCGGTTAAATTTTCTACTTTTTCTATGACACTCTGATCATGGGTATGGTTACACCGCATGCTGTGCCCATCCGCTTCTGGGCCTATCTGTTGCCCTTGGTCTACCACTCACACTGTGCCTTTCACTAGTAGCTCTCCTGAACTGCTGCACTTCATCCACAATACTCAGACCTCAGATCAGCACTTTGCTTTTTCACCAGTTTACTCTGGTGGGCCATCCTAATAGCCCCATCCAATGTTAAATCAGCCTCCAATTGTAGCTTCAGTAAGACTTCAGCATCTGCAATTCCTTGTGATATACCTTTAAGGTATATCCCTTCATGCACTCTGATCCTTTAAAAGGGATCCTCCTACATTTCTTCCCTGCCTGATTATTGTTGCTATTCAGCTCTGCAGCTGTTCACTTGTTTTGTATTCAGGTCTCCTACTTAGCTATTACAATAGCAGTTAAATATATATTTTAAACTTAACTTTGCTTTCTCAAAGTTTATCCCGACTACAGACTTCATTGAACTACTCCTCAGAAATTCAGTACCTCTGGAATCATTTCTTCGGATCATATCTACAACGGATTACTTCAGCTCTACACCCACTCAGACACTGAGCATCAGGTACCGCTGCAGCTTCTCAGACGCTGCCTTACGAAACCAGAAGTGAGTCACACATTCACTGTTAGTCTTTCAGCGCTGCTGAACGCAGCTCCTCATACCACGCTAAAGGTAAAGACTTTTACTTCAATTTTCTCTTGCTATTTGTTTGATCAGAGATTAACTTCCAGAAAGGTAATAACTTATTATTGAAGCCTTATTCGTGTCAACCGCTCTTGCCACTCACACTATTTGAGTTGAGAGCTATTTAAACTGAAACATCAGAAAGGAGTGAAGGAGACTGTATATATTTTAGTGTGAATGTGTGTGAAGAATACCGGTCTACTAAACTAAACTATTTGGAGTCTAAACTAGCTATATCAAAGCCTGAAGATATTATCTATCCTTAAGCTGTGTCTGTGAACTTATTGCGAATCATTATCATCTGAATCTATTCAGTAACCAATTTCACTGTTTATTAATCAGCTCACTGTGTCTTTATCCTGTTCTATCAGTGCATTCAGGATCTGTACACCTAAGAGCAACATTTACAACTTTTATTTGGTTACATTAAGTGGATTCGTTACATTCCTATGACTATTCTGTCTCTGATTTGCTCCTCTTTAGCAACACCAAACTCACAGAATTCAGCTAGTTCATACAGGCTGCGCACAAATGACTCCACAGATTCTCCCACATTTGTGAAAACAGGCCCTCTCATGAATCACATTTCTTTTGGGCACAAAGTGAGCACTGAGTTTGTTCATAACTATCTCAAAGTCAAATTCTTCCCCTTTTTGGAAAGTAAAGGCATTGAAGACTGGCTCCACATCTTTCCCCATAGAGTATAAAAGAGAATTAACTTGTACTTCCCCACTCTCCTTGTCCAGCTTGGAAGCAATCCTGAAGCGTTGAAACTGCTGACGCCATATGGGCCAAGCTGCAGGCTGAGAGAAATCAAAAGGCTCAGGTGGGATAAACTTCAACATCGTTATTACTCAGGAAACAGAAGTGCAGGCAAGTATGCAGAGCATAGAAGTATACAGCCTGTACAACACATCTAACTTGGTAACTGCAAAATAGACAATCAATCCCCTAAACCACAATTACATACCCTAATTTTCAGAATGGAGACGTCCCAGGGGGGAAATATAAGTAAGTGGATTCCCCTCCTCTTCATTCTCCTGCATGGGCTCTGCTTTTAGACATAGATTGATCGACTGTTACTGAGATCACAAACAGAACACGTTTGTAGAAAGTGAAAGTAAAACAGCCATTTAAAAAAATGTGTGGTAAAAACAACCACTAGATGGAGCTGGTTTGCAAGAAATCACATACAAATAAATGCAGTACAGCCATCTCTGAGGATTTTTTAAATAAAAAAATCGCCTACTCCCGCGATTTGAAATCGCTGCGATTTAAAATTGTGATAAATGATAAATGCTGACAGTGTATGTTGTCGGCATTCATCAATGTCTGTCGGACATGATCCGCTGAGCGGATCATGTCGGACAGACTGATGATAAATCAGCCCCTAAATGTGAGCTGCTTCTTACTCCCCCCTCTTCGAGACATTCAATACCTGACTTTTTTTTTTTTTTAGAGTTGGAGGCTCTATTGTAAATACTTTACACCTGGCTCGCTGTCTTGGGGGTCACACTTGACTCTGAACTCACATTCACTACACATATAAAATCGGTCGCCAAAACCTGCCCTGCACACCTACACAACATTTCCAGAATTCATCCTTTCCTTACTCAAGAAACTAACGCCTAGATTTAGAGTTCTGCGTTAGCCATCCAAACCAGCGTTAGGGGGTCCTAACGCTGGTTTTAGCCGCCCGCTGGTATTTAGAGTCAGTCAGGAAAGGGTTTAACGCTCACTTTCCAGCCATGACTTTTCCATACCGCAGATCCCCTTACGTCAATTGCGTATCCTATCTTTTCAATGGGATCTTTCTAACGCTGGTATTTAGAGTCTTGGCTGAAGTGAGCGTTAGAACTCTAATGACAAAACTCCAGCCGCAGAAAAAAGTCAGGAGTTAAGAGCTTTATGGGCAAACGCCGGTTCATAAAGCTCTTAACTACTGTGCTCTAAAGTACACTAACACCCATAAACTACCTATGCACCCCTAAACCGAGGTCCCCCCACATCGCCGCCACTATAATTAAATTTTTAACCCCTAATCTGCCGACCGCACACTGCCGCAACCTACAGTATTCCTATGTACCCCTAATCTGCTGCCCCTAACATCGCCGACACCTACATAATATTTATTAACCCCTAATCTGCCCCCCCAACATCACCACTACCTACCTACACTTATTAACCCTTAATCTGCCGACCAGAGCTCGCCGCCACTATAATAACTGTATTAACCCCTAACCCTCCTCACTCCCACCTCAAAAACCCTATAATAAATTTTATTAACCCCTAATCTGCCCTCCCTAACATCTGCGACACCTAACTTCAAGTATTAACCCCTAATCTGCCGACCGGACCTCACCGCTACTATAATAAATGTATTAACCCCTAAAGCTAAGCCTAACCCTAACACCCCCTAAGTTAAATATAATTTAAATCTAACAAAATAGATTAACTCTTATTAACTAAAGTATTCCTATTTAAAGCTAAATACTTACCTGTAAAATAAACCTTAATATAGCTACAATATAACAAATAATTATATTGTAGCTATTTTAGGATTTATATTTATTTTACAGGCAACTTTGTATTTATTTTAACTAGGTACAATAGCTATTAAATAGTTAATAACTATTTAATAGCTACCTAGTTAAAATAATTACAAAATTACCTGTAAAATAAATCCTAACCTAAGTTACAATTAAACCTAACACTACACTATCAATAAATTAATTAAATAAACTACCTACAATTATCTACAATTAAATCAACTAAACTAAATTACAAAAAATAAAAAAGATTACAAGAATTTTAAACTAATTACACCTACTCTAAGCCCCCTAAAAAAATAACAAAGCCCCCCAAATTAAAAAATTCCCTACCCTATTCTAAAATAAAAAGTTAACAGCTCTTTTACCTTACCAGCCCTTAAAAGGGCCTTTTGCAGGGCATGAGCCAAAGAAAACAGCTCTTTTGCATTTTAAATAAACATACAATACCCCCCCAACATTACAACCCACCACCCACATACCCCTAATCTAACCCAAACCCCCCTTAAAAAACCTAACACTAAGCCCCTGAAGATCTCCCTACCTTATCTTCACCACACCGGGTATCACCGATCCGTCTAGAAGAGGGTCCGAAGTCTTCATCCTATCCGGCAAGAAGAGGTCCAGAAGAGGCTCCGAAGTCTTCATCCTATCCGGCAAGAAGAGGACATCCGGACCGGTAGACATGTTCATCCAGGCGGCGTCTTCTATCTTCATCCATCCGGCGCGGAGTGGGACCATCTTGAAGCAGCCGACGCGGATCTATCCTCTTCTTCCGGCGACTCCCGACGAATGAAGGTTCCTTTAAGGGACGTCATCCAAGATGGCGTCCCTCGAATTCCGATTGGCTGATAGGATTCTATTAAGGTAGGAAAAATCTGATTGGCTGATTGAATCAGCCAATCAGATTCAAGTTCAATCTGATTGGCTGATTGGATCAGCCAATCAGATTGAGCTCGCATTCTATTGGCTGATCGGAACAGTCAATAGAATGTGAGCTCAATCTGATTGGCTGATTGGATCAGATCAGATTTTTCCTACCTTAATTCCGATTGGCTGATAGAATCCTATCAGCCAATCGGAATTCGAAGGACGCCATCTTGGATGACGTCCCTTAAAGGAACCTTCATTCGTCGGGAGTCACCGAAAGAAGAGGATGGATCCGCGTCAGCTGCTTCAAGATGGTCCCGCTCCGCGCCGGATGGATGAAGATAGAAGATGCCGCCTGGATGAACATGTCTACCGGTCCGGATGTCCTCTTCTTGCCGGATAGGATGAAGACTTCGGAGCCTCTTCTGGACCTCTTCTTGCCGGATAGGATGAAGACTTCGGACCCTCTTCTGGACGGATCGGTGATACCCGGCGTGGTGAAGTCAAGGTAGGGAGATCTTCAGGGGCTTAGTGTTAGGTTTTTAAGGGGGGGTTTGGGTTAGATTAGGGGTATGTGGGTGGTGGGTTGTAATGTTGGGGGGGTATTACATGTTTATTTTAAATGCAAAAGAGCTGTTTTCTTTGGGGCATGCCCCGCAAAAGGCCCTTTTAACGGCTGGTAAGGTAAAAGAGCTGTTAACTTTTTATTTTAGAATAGGGTAGGGCATTTTTTTATTTTGGGGGGCTTTGTTATTTGTTTAGGGGGCTTAGAGTAGGTGTAATTAGTTTAAAATTCTTGTAATCTTTTTTTATTTTTTGTAATTTAGTGTTTTTTTTTGTAATTTAGTTTAGTTGATTTAATTGTAGATAATTGTAGGTAGTTTAGTTAATTAATTTATTGATAGTGTAGTGTTAGGTTTAATTGTAACTTAGGTTAGGATTTATTTTACAGGTAATTTTGTAATTATTTTAACTAGGTAGCTATTAAATAGTTATTAACTATTTAATAGCTATTGTACCTTGTTAAAATAAATACAAAGTTGCCTGTAAAATAAATTTAAATCCTAAAATAGCTACAATATAATTATTCGTTATATTGTAGCTATATTAGGGTTTATTTTACAGGTAAGTATTTAGCTTTAAATAGGATTAATTTATTTAATAAGATTTATTTTATTTTGTTAGATTTAAATTATATTTAACTTAGGGGGTGTTAGGGTTAGGGTTAGGCTTAGCTTTAGGGGTTAATACATTTATTATAGTAGCGGTGAGGTCTGGTCGGCAGATTAGGGGTTAATACTTGAAGTTAGGTGTCGCAGATGTTAGGGAAGGCAGATTAGGGGTTAATAAAATTTATTATAGGGTTTTTGAGGCGGGAGTGAGACGGTTTAGGGGTTAATACATTTATTATAGTGGCGTCGCGGTCCGGTCGGCAGATTAGGGGTTAATAAGTGTAGTTAGGTAGCGGCGACGTTGGGGGGGGGGCAGATTAGGGGGTAATAAATATAATATAGGGGTCGGCGATGTTAGGGGCAGCAGATTAGGGGTACATAGCTATAATGTAGGTTGCAGCGGTGTACGGAGCGGCAGATTAGGGGTTAAAAATAATATGCAGGGGTCAGCGATAGCGGGGGCGGCAGATTAGGGGTTAATAAGTGTAAGGTTAGGGGTGTTTAGACTCGGGGTATATGTTAGGGTGTTAGGTGCAGACTTAGGAAGTGTTTCCCCATAGGAAACAATGGGGCTGCGTTAGGAGCTGAATGCTGCTTTTTTGCAGGTGTTAGGTTTTTTTCCAGTTCAAACTGCCCCATTGTTTCCTATGGGGGAATCGTGCACGAGCACGTTTTTGAAGCTGGCCGCATCCGTAAGCAACGCTGGTATTGAGAGTTGAAGTGGCGGTAAATATGCCTGTACGCTCCCTTTTTGGAGCCTATCGCAGCCCTTCAGAGAACTCTAAATACCAGCATTGTTTAGAAGGTGCGGGGAAAAAAAAACACGCATAGTTAACGCACCCCTTCTAACGCAAAACTCTAAATCTAGGTGATTAAAAATAATTATTCAACTACAAAATAATTTTTTTGAGTTTCATTCCATTTAAAACTAAGTTAAAATTGCTGCTGCTGTTTTCATATCTCTAAAAAGGAAGATACTATTTTTGTTTCAATAAAAAATACCTACTTAAAGAAAAAAGGAAAAGTAAAAAAGTTATTGAACTTTTTACAACTTTTAAGGGCAAGCGAAATGTTCTCTTTCTGCTCATAATATTATCAGCAATAAAATGTAATAACTCTCACTTACGTACATCACCTGTAGTGTTTCAAGACTTTTATTACTGTATAATAAAGTGTATTTGCTCTTAGTTTCATGTGGCACAGTGTACATTTACTGATATAAATAACACTTAGCGGTGCTTTCATTTCATTGCTTAATATAGGAGTGTCTGACTTTAGTCCCAAAGTAAGGAATATAGTTAATGGTTGAAGAATATTTCTTTTCCTTACTTAAGAGTGTATGCAATATCTGAGCCCACAGAGACTGGAGAGTGATATTGAACACCTCTAGTATACCCCAGCTTATGTTGGGAGAATTATAGGTGTGCTCATAGTGTAAGAGTGCTCAACGGTTTATATGTTGGACTGTAAGAGAAGTAGTGACCAATACAAAAATGCACATACAGATTGATAAATTGGATAGATTGATACATAGATAGATAGATAGATAGATAGATAGATAGATAGGTAAAATTAGCATTGAGTGTAATTTTAGATTTTTCTTTCCTCAGCAATAGTTTTACTACCCCAGGACTGGAGGTGACAGGGGTCACTCCAGTCAGGGGCCCGTCTTTAGGTGGCACTTCCAGGCGCACAAGTGTGGCCGGGCCCTTTCTAAATTGGAGGGGGAGGGAGGGGCTCCCATCAGGAGTGACTTCTAATGCAGCACGTCTCCTGGGGAGGAAGGGGTTCCCAAAGCTGTGCTTAAAGACTGGGTGGGAAGTGGCTCCCTAAGGCACACAGCTCCCTGGGCAGAAGTGGCTCCCTGAGGCATCGTGAGCTGCAGACAATGGGGCCTATTTATGAAATGTCTGTCCGACATGATCTGATCAGCGGATCATGTCCATCAGACATCGCTGAATGCGGAGAGCAATACACTCTCCGCATTCAGCATTGCACCAGCAGCTCATGTGAACGGCTGGTGCAATGCCGCCCCCTGCAGATTTGCAGCCAATCGGCCGCTAGCAAGGGGTGTCAATCCACCTGATCGTATTCGATCGGGTTGATTTCACGCAGTCTCTGTCCGCCTCCTCAGAGCAGGCAAACAGGTTATGGAGTAGCGGTCTTTTAACTGTTGTTTCTGGCGGAGCTTGAGAAATGAGCTCCAATGTCTCTGATCTAGGTATGCATTTAAAAAAAATCTGTAAAGTAAAATATATTTTGTTACATTTTTCTGTTATTGCAGCAGCAGCAGGAAATCTTGGGGGAGCATCAGCAATATTGCAAAACATTTCAAATTTAATCGGCATCAAAGCTCAGGGCAGGGTAACCGAGCTGTTTAAGGTTGAATGTCAGAAATTCCATTTGCACTATAAGCTACGGAGAAAGTTGTGAGCGCTGAGGTTCAGTATAATGCTAGTTAAAGGCAAGAAATTTTATTGTTTCAAAAGATAGATAATCCCTTTATTACCCATTCCCCAGTTTTGCTTAACCAACAGTTATATTAAAGGGACAGTCAAGTCCAAAAATGTTTTCATGATTTAAATAGGAAATGTAATTGTAAACAACTTACCAATTTCCTTTTAGCACCAATTTTGCTTTGTTCTTATTTGAAAGCTAATTCTAGGAGGTTCATATGCTAATTTCTTAGACCTTGAAGACTGCCACTAATCTTAATGCATTTTAACCACTAGAGGGCATTAGTTCATGTGTTAACTATGGATACCATTGAGCTCATGCACATGAAGTTACCCTGGAGTGAGCACTGATTTGCTAAAATGCAAGTCTGTCAAAAGAACTGAAATAAGGGGGCAGTTTTTAGAGGCTTAGATAAAAGGTAATCACAGAGGTAAAAAGTGTATTTCAATAACAGTGTTGGTTATGCAAAACTGGGGAATGGGTAATAAAGGGATTATCTCTCTTTTTAAACAACAAAAATTCTGGTGTTAACTGTTCCTTTAATATACGTTTTACCTCTGTGATTACCTTGTATCTAAACATCTTCTGATAGCCCCCTTATCTATTGAATTGCATTTCAGGCATTAACTGTTTAATAACTCCACGTGTGTGAGCACAATGTTATCTATATGACACACATGAACTAACGCCCTCTAGCTGTGAAAAACCCATCCAGGGCTTAGAAATTAGCATATGAGCCTACATAGGTTAAACTTTCAACTAAGAATACCAAGAGAACAAAGCAAATTTGATTATAAAAGTAAATTTTAAAGCTGTTTAAAATTTCATGTCTGAATAATGAAAGTTTAATTTTGACTAGACTGTCCCTTTAATGAAAACACTCACTCACTCACTTTGCACGCTGGTTGAGGAGCAAGAGATGAGCTCCTGAGTTGCTATAGAGAGGGCTGGCCAAACAATCATCTTATCATTCCAATAGTTTAGGGGGTCTATATATATATATATATATATATACATACACACAGTATATATATATATATATATATATATATATATATATATATATATATATATATATATATATATATATATATATATATATATATATATATATATATATATATATATATATATATATATATATATATATATATATATATGAATAGATATATACAGATATATAGGAATATATATTTAAAAATACTTAGAACCTATTCCCTTATGTGAAGAACATTGGTATGTGAAATATTTACAGTAAATACATAGTTAGACAATTTATTAAAGGGACATGAAACCCAAAAAATTTCTTTCATGATTTAGACAGAGCATACCATTTTAAACAACTTTGCAATTTACATTTATTATTTAATTTGCTTCCTTCTCTTGTTATCCTTCGCTGAAATGTTTATCTAGGAAAGCTCATGAGCAGCAGATAACCTAGGTTCTAGCTGTTGATTGGTGGTTGCATATATATATCAATTGTGATTGGCTTGCCCATGAGTTCAGTTAGAAACCATTAGTGCATTGCTGCTCCTTCAACAAATGATACCAAGAGAATGAAACAAATTAGATAATATAAGTGAATTAGAAGGTTGTTTAAAACTGTATTCTCTATCTGAATCATAAAAGAATAAATTGGGTTTCATGTCCCTATAATCCGGATTCCGCCCCAAACACTCACCTGAGACTGCCCTTACCAAGGTTACTAACAATCTTCTCTCTGCTAAAAATATTGGCCACTACTCCATACTCATCTGACTCTGACCTCTTAGCTGCCTTTGACACAGTTGACCACCCCCTCCTCCTACAGACCCTTAGCTCTTTTGGCCTCTGTGACACTGCTCTTTCCTGGATTCACTCTTATCTTTCTCACAGGTCTTTTTCTGTGTCATTTGCCGGCGACTCCTCCTCTCCAATGTCTCTGTCTGTTGGAATACCTCAATGATCTGTTCTGGGTCCTCTACTCTTTTCCATTTATACTTCTTCACTGGGTAAACTTATCAACAGTTATGGCTTCAAATATCACCTCTATGCTGATGACACCCAGATCTACCTCTCCCCCCCCTGCTCTCTCTCCCTCTGTCCTTTCTCATGTCAGCGACTGCTTATCTGATATTTTTTCCTGGATGGCCTCTCACCACCTAAAGATTAACTTCCAAGACTGAGCTCCTTCTTATCCCCCCTCAAGCTCTATGCCGACTTATGACTTCTCTATCCCTGTTGACTGCATCACCATTTCTCCATCGCCCCAAGTCCGCTGCCTCAGAGTTACACTTGACTAAAATCTATCCTTCGGCCCCCATATCCAATCGCTTTCTACATCCTGTAGCAACCATCTACGCAACATTTCCAAGATTCAACCTTTTCTGTGCGCTAACGCCACAAAGCAAATAATCCACTCCCTTGTTATTTCCCGACTTGACTACAGCAATAACCTACTTACTGGCCTTCCTCTTTCCCGCCTCTCCCCCCTTCAATCCATCCTAAATGCCTCTGCCAGGCTGATCCACCTTTCCCGTCACTCTGTATCTGCTGCACCTCTCTGCGAGTTCATTGGCTCCCCATACACAGCAGAATAAAATTCAAAATTCTCACCTTTGCATACAAAGCACTCACCAACACCGTTCCCCTTTACCTATCCTCTCTAATCAACAAGTATACTCCAGCCCGCCCACTAAGATCCAACAATGACCTGCTCCTTGCATATGCGACTATCACCTCCTCTCACGCTAGACTGCAAGACTTCTGTCATGCAGCACCTACCCTCTGGAACACTCTCCCTCATGCTGTCAGGCTTTTCCCTAATATTTCTTCCTTTAAATGCTCTCTGAGACTTTTCTGTTCAGAGAAGCCTACCACCCAAATCAATAATATTTCTCTTACCTAACATTTCCCTCATCTAACTCTGCATTAACATCTTTCTCAATCTTGCAGTCTTCAACTCCTGTTTCTCAACCTCCTACCTTTCTAGATTGTAAGTTCCCACGGCAATAGGGCCCTCGATTCCTCCTTTATGTGTTTGTAAATTCTGTCCTGTCTCTTAGTCTTAGAAGTTTTTTTTCTTTTAAATGATTTTTATTGATAGTTTTACATGTAACATAAACAAATAAACAGGTTGCTGAGACCAGAAATTATACATCTACAGGTAAATTTACTGCATTTCTTAACTAGTCGTTTCAGATACAATAATTGTATAAGAAAAAAGGAGGGAGATAAGGGGGAAGGAGGCGGAAGGGAATCATAGAGAGGGTCAAGGGGGCAAGGGATAGAGGGGCAAATTAGAAGTGATATAGAAGAGCCTCCTTGCACTTAATTTGGGTGAAGATAGTAGAATATGTCCAGGGTAATTATAAAATCTAACATTATATAATTAGTGAAGGGATAACACTATAGATTCAGGATGGTCTTTGCTCCCACAAAAAAATAATATCTAGTATAAAGTCTTTCTTTCCCAAAAAACAGTAATGTCTTTTTTCCAGGGCTAGAATATGTGTTACTTCAGATTCCCACTGGTTAAAAGTGTGTGTGTGTGTGGGGGTGTTTGTTTCCAAAATCTAGGTATTATACGTTTGGCACAAGTGAGCATCAATTGTAGGAGTTTTTTGCGATAAATACACTGTATTTTAGGAACTATGTTTAGTAAGATCATTGATGCTGAGAGAGCAAGTTGTGTGCTTAAAGTAAGGTTAATGCAACGCTCAATTTGAGCCCAAAAGTCTGAGAGTTTGTTGCAGGACCACCATATATGAGAGTGCGTGCCCGTTTCACTGCATCGCCTCCAACAGCTAGAGTTAGCTCCTGGGTATATTTCATTCAATCTCTGGGGTGTAAGGTACCAACGTGAGATGATTTTATAATTAAGTTCTGTCAGTATGAGTGAGGTTGAAGATAAGTGGGTCATGCGAAAGCCTCGCAACCAAGCGTCATTCGGGATCTGGACTTGAAGTTCAGCTTCCCATTTAGAAGTATAGGAGGGTAATCTAATTGTGTGTGTAGCCCTTAGTAACTTATGTGTAATGGAGAGGTGAGACTTATGGATATCTTTTGTAAGGCATAGTTTTCCAAAGGGATTAAGTGGGCAAATGCAATCGTTTCTGTGGGGGCCTTTAAAGATCGCTTGTCGGATTTGAAAGTAGGAGAACCAGCTGTGGAAAGGGGAGCCTATTGAATCCCTCAGAACTATTCTATCTTTCATTAGGGATGAGTCTATAAGTAGAAATATGGGCATGTTTTTATAAGGAGCTTCCTCAGTATCATACTTGAATTGGTGCTGGGTAAAGAAAAGAGTATTATTCAGTAATGGGGTCATTGGTGAGATTGGTGTAGAGAGGGTATTAGGGTGTTGGATAAGAGAGTCCCAAACCGTTAATGTGGCCTTAATACATTCGTTAGCTTTGATCAGAGGAGGTCAGTAAGGTTTAGGAAGCCAGCATAAATCTCGCATACCACTTTGATTTAGTAAGACTGCTTCTATTTGGATCCACACTTTGGAGGGGGGATTATGGTTCCATAAAACTATACATGTCAGGTGTGTTGCTTTATGGTATAGCGCTAAGTTTGGTACGTTTAGGCCTCCCTCCTCTTTTCTCAAATACAGGGTTTTGCGTAATACTCTCGGCTTTTTATATGCCCAGATAAAGGATTCTAGCATCCTCTGTTGGGTGCGTAAATAATGTTTTGGTATTATTATAGGGAGAGTATGAAATATATATAGATATTTGGGAATTATCATCATTTTTATTGTATTTATGTGGCCCGTCCAGGAGAGGTGACCTTGTTTATGCCATGTTTGCAGTAAGGAAAAAACATTGATTTGAAGTGTCATATAATTTTCGTGAAACAAATCTTGGGGGCTTTTTGAAATATTCAATCCCAGATATCTAAGGGTATCTGTGATAGCGAACGGAGTTTTATGTAAGATATAATCTAGTTCTACTGGATTTACATGAAGAGGAATAATGCTGGATTTCTCCATATTTATTGAATAATTAGAAAATTGTTTATATGTATCCAATACTTGTATCAAGGCTGGTAAAGAGGATAACGGTGCCTGCAGGGTAAAAATAATGTCGTCTGCAAAGAGAAGACATGTTTGCTGGATATTGCCAAAAGTGACGCCTGTAATATTTGGGTTGTTTCTAATCTGGGTGGCTAGGATTTCTACCGTAATGGCGAATAAGAGAGGGGAGAGCAGGCACCCTTGTCGGGTGGCATTAGTTATTGGGAAAGTGTGTGAAATCGTATCATTAACTTTAATGGAAGCTCGGGGGTTATTATATAATGCTTGCACTCTGATAGACCAAATTTTGACAGGGCCGACCACATAAACTGCCAGTCGACCCTGTCAAAGGCCTTCTCGGCATCAGTGGAAAGAAGCACCAGAGGGCTTTTTAAATCATGGGAAGTGTATATCGTATGAAGCAGTCTGGTGGTATTGTGTTTTGCTTCACGACCTTTGATAAAGCCAACCTGGTCCGGATGGATAATTTTCGGCATAATATGGCTGAGGCGATTTGCTAATATCTTTATATTTTAATATCGACATTTAGTAAAGAAATGGGTCTATAGTTTCCCACAATGTCTTTGGGCTTATCTGGTTTTGGAATCACTGTTATCATTGCATCTAAGAGGGACTGGGGGAATGTAAGTCCATGATCTATAGATTGGAATAATTCTTGTATGTAAGGGCCAATATTGCTTACTAGTAATTGGTAAAATTTGGCAGAAAGACCATCTGGACCAGGAGACTTGCTATTTGGAAGGGATTGAATTGTTTTTGTAATTTCTTGTAAAGAAATGGGGAGTCCAGCATAGTCAAATCCTCCTCGGGTATCAATAGAACATGTATTGGGTCTAAGAACAATTTCAATTTCAACCTGTTTTGCTTTTCCTGGTCTTTTGCGTTATTAATATTGTACAGTGAAGTATAGTACATGACAAAGCTATTAATTATATCTTGATTCTTGGTATATGTTTCACCTGTGTTGTGTTTAATAGAGTGGATATATGAGGTGAGTCTCTGCTTTATTTGATTCAGCGAAAAATTTAGCTTTAGTTGTCATGGCTCGCATATGAGCGTTTTCAATTAGGAATTTATTAAGGTCATCCCTAGCTTCTTTTACTTCAGACATTTTTTGTAGGGATTTTGGATCTTTTTTATGTATGTTTTCCTTACTTAGGAGAACGCTGGTCAGAGAGTCGACTGGGCAGATCTCTGTTTCTTAAGTTTAGCTGTTAATTGTATTATGATCCCCCTAATATAACACTTGTAGGACTCCCAATTGTTTGCAACACTTGTATCAGAGGGGATATTGAATAATAAATATTCAGCTGTATATTTAGTCAGTTGCTCAATGATTTCATTATCTGTAAGAATGTATTCGTTTAGTCTCCAGTTCAGTCTATGTCTGGGTTTATTAGTCCATTTAAAAATAGATTTAACTAGACTATGATCTGACCATGAGGTGTGTGAGATCTTTGAGTCGATTAAGTTTGACAGGAAAGCCTGGTCACAAAATATATAGTCAAGTCTAGTGTACGATCGTTGTGGGTGAGAAAAAAAGTATAGACCTTGGAGGAAGTGTGTACTGTTCTCCAAGTGTCGAACAGGTTGAGTGAATGGATTAGCGTATTATTGCTCTTAATCTGTGAGTGTCTTAGGTAAGAATGGCCTGTATCTAGTGCGGGGTCTGTTGGAAAATTGAAGTCTCCGCCTAGCAGGATGGGGCCCTTAGTTATATCAAGTAGTTTGTTCACGACTTTACGGAAAAAACAGGGGGTAGGTCTAATTGGGGCATAGATATTTGCAAGCGTAATGGGTCTGCCATAATAAAGGCCTACTAGTATCAGGATCCTGCCTTCGGGTCATTAAATTGCTGAAGTAGCTCAAATGGTGAGTTGCGTTTGATTAGAGTACAAACCCCATTATGTCTGGTTGGGCCTGAGCTAAAATAGTGTTTATCATAATATTTAGATGAGAGTGTGGGCTCGTGGTTTTTCTTAAAGTGGGTTTCCTGGATCATTATGATATCTAAAATCTTTTTATGGAAGTAGTGAAGGGCGATTGAGCACTTTTCAGCTGATAGAAATCCCTTCACGTTCTGGGTTGCAATGGTAAAAGACCCTTGATACGGGCGGGTGGACATTGCGGGTGTTACGAATATATATGTTGTCTAGGGGAGGGCAAATTCTAAGTGCAAGGGGGGAAGAGAAATTTTTTTTAAAAAAAAGGGAAAAAAGGATATAATTTACAAATAATGTCAGGGGTCCTTTAAAAGAAGTAACTGACTTAAAATTGTTGGAGGCTTTTGAGCAAGCTGAGCATGTGCTTGTTTAAGAGGTAGTAGAATGGATATAGAGAGTAGAGGAGATTGAAGAAGGGGAAAAATAGGGGAGAGATAAAGAAACCAGCAAATATTATATATTAACATATGGACCATCATTAATCTAGGTGGTATTCTTCAAAATATCTTAAAACCTTAAATTGTAAGCATGGTAGCATAAGGCTATTTTATAACATAAATTAACTCTCCAGTATACAGAAACTTGCGGATAAATCTTTATAAGAGTTCTGTAGGTAGTCATTGCAAAGTCTTTGGTAGATTATCAGAATTTATAACAATATAGCAACTGGCAATCGGGAAAGGGAGCATCTGTGTCCTCAGTATCAGTTAAGCAAATTGTATACTGTAGAGCCAAGGGGAAATTTACTAATACCTATTGATAAGTGCCATCTTGCTATAGTATATTCGAGTGTGGTATACAGAGTGTTAGTGATTCTGGAACTTGTTCTAACAATATTTCAATGGGAGGGGCAATAGTTAAAATAAGGACTCGTTTTTATAAGTATTTTCATAATGAACTAAGTGGGCTTAGAGAGTTAGCGCAGCAGTATGACTATCTATTAAAGGTTGGGGAGGACTGCAGCAGGAGTCATAGGTCCTCTTGGATAGATGCATTGAGGCTAATATAAGTATCATGGAGGTTTATAACCGCATCTATTCCAGTAATAGTGTTTATATGGATAACATGAATAACAAACCTTTAAACAAGAAATCAAACAAAATTAACAAAACATGATGCAGTCAATATTTAGATATAGTCTCTTTGAAACCTAGAAGGAAAATCAGATTAGTGGACATAAGTAAATTATGCACAATGTGTACAACTCAGGGATTAGAAACAACATCATATAGTTACGTGTCCCTTTTCAAGGTGGTTCATCTTCAACATCATTATTGTTGTTGGTTTGCCTTCTTTTATTCTGTGGTGCTGTGGAATCTGTCCAAGGTCGCCTCTGTGATTTAGAGACCTCCTGTCTGGTTGATGGTGATGATTGTGTGGTCGATTCTTGTGTGTCTGGTGGTGGTATTCCTATTTGTTGACAGAATTGCTCAGCATCGGGTGGAAAAAGGCATTCAATTTTTTTTTCCGTTTTTTTACAGCTATAACTGAGGTTGGAAACCCCCATCTGTATTGAATTTTCAGGGCACGGAGGTGAGATGTTAAAAAAGAGAGAGATCTCTCCTTTTTTGAAGCGTCCTTGACGATAAGTCCTGAAACACTTGGATTCGGTGACCTTGGTACATATTGGATGTTTATTTTCTTGAATAATTGTAGATGGTTTCTCTGTGTTGGAAATTTTGGAAATGTACAATGATGTCACGAGGAGGTGAGCCTTCAGATGGTTTAGGGCGTAGGGATCTATGAGCCCTATCAAGTACAATATCAGATAAAGTTCCTGAAATATTCTTTATGAGATCTGTGAAAAAAGACTGTAGAAAGCTTTGAATCTCATTTCCTTGCACAGTTTCATGAATTCCTCTGAATTGCAGATTACTCCTCCTGGAGCGATTCTCTAAGTTGTCTAACTTGTCTTCTAAGTCTAACATACGGTGGTGATGCTGGAAAGCTTTAGAGGAGAGACCTGCAATTTTTTGTGATGCAATATATTCATGTTCCTCCAATGTATCAACCCTATAGCACAAGTCAGATATGTCTTTTTTCAGCCCTGAAGTAGCAAAAAAGATTTGTTCCAGCCACCAATAGTTAAAAAACCTTTATTTCTTCATATAGGGTCTTTTGACAAACATACAACGTTTCAGACCTGCTATAGGTCCTTAGTCATGTATAAGGACCTATAGCAGGTCTGAAACGTTGTATGTTTGTCAAAAGACCCTATATGAAGAAATAAAGGTTTTTTTAACTATTGGTGGCTGGAACAAATCTTTTTTGCTACTTGAAGTATTTGCAGGATAAGGCAGATCCTGGGTTCCGTGCCCCACAAGCCACATATCTGTTGGTGCTGTTTTCCACACTTTGCTTTGAGGATTTGATTTTTTCAGCCCTGCACATTCATTTTTAATACAAGTCTTAACTTGCTCTATAAGGGCTTCCTTTGCGCCATATGTGATGATCTCATCTTTTCCCATTTCAATAGTTTTAGGAAGCGCCTCTACTGCGGCATCTGCGGCCTCACATGAGCTTTCATCCTGAGAAGTTGACATTATATCAGGGTCTTCATTAGGCTTGTGTTTATCAGCTTGTTTGAAAAAAAGAGCTCATAGCTCCCTGGGCTGTTGGTGGTAATTTTTGAGATTGATCACTCCTGGTTAGTTTCCTTTGTGACATACTGATGGGATTTGGAGGTAATAGTAAATATGGCTGTAGTAAGAGAGAGTTCAAAACTGCTATAGTAGTACACCACTCCCCAGGGCTAATGCTCTCACAGAGCGATCACGGGAAAAGGTATTGGATATGACCCACTACTACTAGGAGCAGTGGGAAAAGGAGTAGGGGGGTGCACACTATTTTAATATCGAGATATAAGGCAGTCTCCCAAGCTGTAAATTTTGACAGATTCCTCTAGCCTTCAATGTATTGCAGCATAGATGTCCTGCTGTGTACAGCCAACTAAAATCCAGTAAGGTAGGTAAAAAGAAATGGTAAACTTTCAGTATAGACTCTATATAGCCAATTGCTTCAGTGCCATATCCCAGCTCAGATATAAATGTGTATATCTTGCTATAGATTCTATCACATTTTATTTACTACTGCGTAATTGTCTCACTGTATATTATTGAGTAAAGTCCAGCAAGATGTGTTGATAAAAAGAGTTTACTTTCGACATGTATTTTGCCAAATACTACACTATTGCATCTTAAGATGGATCATTTTATATAGGTAAAGCCAGAGGTCACTGCTCATTTTGAGGTTATTGTGAGTAGTTGTTAAGGTACCTCGGGCAATATATCGCACCATATAATGTTACACCTTCCCCAATTCATAGAGTCACCTGTATTTCCTTCAAGAGTTGGTCCGGTCTGAGTTGTAGGTCCCTTTGGGTAAGTTTCCGAGCTATCATTTAGCAGCGTTAGTCCATTGCGCAGTGCAAAAAAGACCTCGTGGGTTTACGAAGTACGGCTCCAGCGTCTTTGGTAAAATCAGGCAAAACTGAGCCAAAGTCGTGCCGGGTGCTCCCCAAGTGTTCCAGAGCTAGAGGAAAGGTCTTATACCTCAGTAGCTCCAAGCTTTCAGCAAATATGAGCTTTGATGCCCAGCTCGCGAAGAGAGCTTCAGTGATGTGCGGCCATCTTGGTCAGCCGCTCGCCCCGCCTCCAGTCTTAGAAGTTTTATATTATTGTTTTATTTAAATTAACTGTATCCATGGACAGCGCTGCGGAATATGATGGCGCTCAATAAATAAAGTATAATAATAATAATATTATGAATATTGCATAAATATGATTTTACATGTTATCAGAATATCAGCTACTTGACTGCAAAGGGCTTCAATTAACTTATATATACAGTGTTACAGAAGCATTAGTTATTTTGTTGTGAAGAGCTTATTTCCCAGCCGCAATACCTGAACCAGCCAAGCCAGCGCCTAAGAAGGGCTCCAAGAAAACCGTAACAAGTATCATTTCATAAAGAGTTAACTTTTTTTCAGCTTTTAGAAACTATTTTCTAAATACAAGTTTGCTGGCCTCGGCTCTAATTAAGTTTAGTGATAAAACATTCCCACTGTCTAATCACCTCCGGAGTCAGACTGCTAATTGATAAGATGGACTGCATTGTTTTCTTATGTGTAACTTGTTATCTGAAGTACTGTAATCCTATTGTGGCCTGTCAAAGGACATTCTCTCTCTATCTAAATGTGTGATGGGGGATTTTATGCTTCCCCCCCTGGGAGTGCCCTGTGTGCATGTAACCTCAATAAAAAGCAGGCTGGGCATCCCAGTCCTGAGTTGTTGGTTGACCCTCAATCGAAGCATTGACTCGTTTTTGTGGGCAGAAGGGTATCCTAGCTGTACTACAGCTAAGGGGGATTATTCTACATTTGCGAGACTCATATAGAATACTATGGAAAGCAGCTTCTCCCCTCTTCAGCAATAGGGATCCAGGCTACTAAGCGGTCCATCTCTCAGCGAGACTAAGGGTAACCGTAACATTTGGCGGCAGCGGTGGGATTTTCCTGGATTTCCTAGGAGAGGTACAGAACGGGCTGTGTGAGAGGTTCAATGGGACCCTCAAGCAAATGCTCAAGACGTTCACTCAGGAATACCTAGCCTGGGAACGCTTCCTGCCGCACCTCCTATTTGCTTATCGGGAGGTGCCCCAGGAAACGACAGGGTTCTCTCCCTTCAAGTTGCTCTACGGAAGAAAGGTACGGGGACCCCTAAACCTGATCCGGGAGCACTGGGAGGGAGAGATGGACACTGACGGTGTCCCCATTGTGCCATACGTGCTGGAACTCAGGGACCGAATGGAGCAATTAGCCAAATCCATGCGGGCTAATCTCCAGTCGGCCCAGAGAAGACAGAAAGTATGGTATGATCGGGGGGCCCGAAAGAGAATCTTCACCATAGGACAAAAGGTGCTAGTACTTAAGCCGGTGAAGACAGACAAATTGCAGGCGTCCTGGCAGGGTCCCTACCAGATCGTAGAGAAAAGGGGAGACACCACTTATGTGATAGCTAGCTGCCACGACAACAATCTTAGAAAGACATTCCATGTAAACATGCTCAAGGAATATTTTGAGCGACCAGAGAACATGACGGCCGTATGTTGTTCCCCTCAGGAAGACCCCGACAGTCTACCCATTCCAGACCTATTAGAAAAGAGTCTCCCCACAGGTATAGTGGCTCAGGTTCAGATAGGAGACCGACTTAGCCCCACTGAAAGGGAGCAGCTCAACCAACTCCTACAGTCCAAACACCTCACCTTCTCCCCAAAGCCAGGGTACACTACTTTAACCACTCACCAGGTAGATACTCCGGGACAAGCTCCCTTGCGCCAGGCTCCATACCGAATCTCCGAAGCAGTTAGGACAGGAATGAAGAAGGAGATTGATGAGATGCTCCAACTCAGGGTAATTGAGCCCTCCGATAGTCCCTGGGCCTCCCCAGTTGTCTTGGTGCCCAAGAAAGATGGGACCACCCGGTTCTGGGTCACCGGGTGGGGTGTGGAAAGCAGCGACCAGAGCCGACCAAGATAGAAGCTGTCGCCAATTGGCCCACCCCCATCACTAAGACTCAGGTCCTAGCCTTCCTGGGCATGGCAGGGTACTATAGACGGTTCGTACCAGACTACAGCACACTTGCCAAACCCCTGACTGACTTGACCAAGAAGAACTTACCTCGACAGGTCCTGTGGTCTCCCCACTGTGAAACGGCTTTCCAGGCTCTCAAAAATGCTCTAATTAACGCTCCTGTCTTGGCGGCCCCAGCCCTTAACAAACGTTTTATCGTCCATACAGATGCTTCCATGTTCGGGCTGGGAGCCGTCCTCAGCCAAGTAGGCGAAGATGGAGGGGAGCATCCAGTTGCCTACATCAGCCGGAAGCTCCTGCCCCGCGAAGTCAGCTATGCAGCGGTCGAAAAGGAGTGTTTGGCTTTGGTGTGGGCATTAAAGAAATTGACTCCCTATTTATATGGGCAGAAGTTCACTCTGGTCAACGACCATAACCCGTTGGTGTGGCTGAACCGGGTCTCTGGAGATAACGGCAGGCTATTACGTTGGAGTTTATCGTTGCAACCCTTCAATTTCACCATTACTTACAGACCTGGAAAACAGAATGGCAACGCCGACGGGTTGTCCAGACAAACCGACCTCAGCCCCGCATTACCAGCGGTCTGGACAGCCTTAGTCTGCCCCGAAAAGGGGTCAGACCGTGTCTGCCAGAGTGTTCCACAGAAAGGGAGCACTGTTACAGAAGCATTAGTTATTTTGTTGTGAAGAGCTTATTTCCCAGCAGCAATACCTGAACCAGCCAAGCCAGCGCCTAAGAAGGGCTCCAAGAAAACCGTAACAAGTATCATTTCATAAAGAGTTAACTTTTTTTCAGCTTTTAGAAACTATTTTCTAAATACAAGTTTGCTGGCCTCAGCTCTAATTAAGTTTAGTGATAAAACATTCCCATTGTCTAATCACCTCCGGAGTCAGACTGCTAATTGATAAGATGGACTGCATTGTTTTCTTATGTGTAACTTGTTATCTGAAGTACTGTAATCCTATTGTGGCCTGTCAAAGGACATTGTCTCTCTATCTAAATGTGTGATGGGGGATTTTATGCTTCCCCCCCTGGGAGTGCCCTGTGTGCATGTAACCTCAATAAAAAGCAGGCTGGGCATCCCAGTCCTGAGTTCTTGGTTGACCCTCAATCGCAGCGTTGACTCGTTTTTGTGGGCAGAGGGGGATTATTCTACATTTGCGAGACTCATATAGAATACTATGGAAAGCAGCTTCTCCCCTCTTCAGCAATAGGGATCCAGGCTACTAAGCGGTCCATCTCTCAGCGAGACTAAGGGTAACTGTAACATACAGTATGTCTATATGTGTATACATACAGTTGTGCTCAGAAGTTTACATACCCTGGCAGAATTTATGATTTCTTGGCCATTTTTCAGAGAATATGAATAATAACACAAAAACTTTTCTTTCACTCATCGTTTTTGTTTGTCTGAAGCCATTGATTATCAATAAACTGTGTTTACTCTTTTTAAATCATAATGACAACAGAAACTACCCAAATGACTCTGATCAAAAGTTTACATACCCTGGTGATTTTGGACTGATAACATGCACACAAGTTGACACAAAGTGGTTTGAATGGCTATTAAAGGTAACCATCCTCACCTGTGATCTGTTTGCTTGTAATTAGAGTGTGTGTGTATAAAAGGTCATTGAGTTTCTGGACTCCTGACAGACCCTTGCATCTTTCATCCAGTGCTGCACTGACGTTTCTGGATTCTGAGTCATGGGGAAAGCAAAATAATTGTCAAAGGATCTGCTGGAAAAGGTAGCTGAACTGTATAAAACAGGAAAGGGATATGAAAAGATATCCAAGGAATTGAGAATACAAATCTGCAGTGTTCAAACTCTAATCAAGAACTGGAAAATGAGGGGTTATTCAATGGACCTGAGATGTTCCAAAAATCTATCCTTCAGGGGGCGTGTAGTGAGCCCTACATATTGCTTATTGCACCCCCTGCAGGTCAGAAGATATATGACAAATGTAGAATTACAAGTGGAATATTGTTTAACCTGGTAAACTTTACCTGTGACTTGGGACTTAAATTCTGAACCAAACAATGCATGTGTACATGATTTACATCTACTGCTGTTACATTTGTGAAATCCAGGTTTTAAAGAAACTGGGGACTTTTCTGATAAATGTGCATTATTAGATTTGGTATCTCTAGAACAGGAAAACTCAATGGCAGTAGATACTGATGGTTTTGAAAAAAATTGAATTAAGTAAACTGAGATTAAAATCAGATTTTTATCCAGTGCAGACAAGATCTAGTGCCATTGAGATTTTTTAAAAAACTGTTGAGTTGAAGCTAAAGGATTTACATGCCAGTATTGACTGGAATTCACATAAAGGTGATAACTTAACCAAACAAGAATATCAAGCTCTAAGATCGCTACAGGAAATACAGGAGATAGTGATTCGAGGATCAGATAAAGGGGGCAAAATTGTGGTTTTAAACAAACAGGATTACCTAGAAGAAGCTTTGAGAAAGCTGTCAGATGATGAGGTTTATCTTAAATTACCCAATAATCCTACCTTTCGTTTACAAAGGGAACTCAATTCCATCATTGATTGGGCTGCCTATAATGGAGTTATAACACAAAAGAATTTGGAATTTTTGACAGTTAAAGGGACCTTAAACACTTGTCATTAGGGTTTTGTGTTTTTTTATTCATAATGTTTTTTTTCAGTTTTTAAAATGCAAATCCCATTTTTTTTAATTTAATCTTTTCTTTATTTAGATATTTAAAAAAATTATATAACAACAAAGAAACAAAAAGAAAATTACAAACAAACAAAAAATTTCCACAGAATATAAAATTATTGCTTTGTCATATTCGCATTTCTGTTCAAGTCCATCAGTTTGTTTTTTGCTTCCAGAGTTCAAGTTTCCCAGAATTGTTTGTAACATCGAGGTATAGTACCACATACCAACATTAATAGACAATCAGAGGCTAATAAACTCAGATTATTACGTCAACAAGTTGCTTACAAGATTGTTTATCTACAGTTTTCTTATCTTTAACAGTGAGACAGTTAGTTCTGCAAGATTAATTTCAATATGGGTAGATATTTAGCTGTTTTGCACTTACAGTTACACTAGTACACTAGCCTATTCCTGCAGGTCTCCCCTTTCCTCGGCTCTAGGATGGTAGTAGGAGTCCCAGAAGAACATCATTTCTGCAAAGTAATCTAATCTACCTACTGTGTAATAATAGAATCTTTCTAATGATAAATTAGTTTTCATCTGCGCTATCCACATAGTTACTGTGGGCTTTGTGTCTGATTTCCAGAGTCTAGGGATGACCTGCTTCGCACTACATATGGCTAATTGGAAAAGTGACGCGTACTGTTTGAAGGGGAATTCAGGGATTGTATGAAACAAGTATACCAAAGGGTCTAATGGAATTTTAAAATTCAGCAATTTACTCATCTCTGTGTTAATACTCTTCCAGTAATCTGCAAATCCCTTTTTTATTATTATAGGTGTTCTATTTTTTTAATTTTTTTTACATTTATGTGACTTTCTGACTGCTCTGTGCAGATATGGGTGAAAGTGATGTTGCCAAAACTGGAAGTCTGCTTATTGCTGTGAGCGTGCACACATATAGACATTGCGCTCACAGCATAACTAAAAAACTACTGCTGCTATAAAGTTTGCAGCTATTACCTTCACTGCTAAAGCATATCTTTTGAACCGGCCTCAGGGATCCCCCAACAGTCAGCAGAGTAAAACAATTACACTGTTCTCCCTAAATAACTTCCACAAATTAGGAGCCAGATGTATATGTTCTTCATATAACAATTATACTGAAAACTTTTACAAAACATGTCATAGTCCTGGCTACTGATGTCTATGTCCTGCTGGATAGATTATGTGAGATTCTCTTAATAAATATGATGAGACCCAAACCTAACAGACTGAAAAACTATAGCTTACTCTGAATTATCTTCAACACTAAGCTGTGTCACCCTTCTACCCCTCCCCTTTCTCTCCAAGCTCCCGGAGTCCAGCTCAAGCCATACATTTTTTTCTTTCCTATGCCTTTCAGAGTTTGTTTAGATCGGACCCTTTGAAAATAGGGTCCGATCTAAACAAACTCTGAAAGGCATAGGAAAGAAAAAAATGTATGGCTTGAGCTGGATTCCGGGAGCTTGGAGAGAAAGGGGAGGGGTAGAAGGGTGACACAGCTTAGTGTTGAAGATAACAGAATATATTTATGAGACAGCAGTCACTGAGCTGTAACAGCGTGTTGGGGGATCCCTGAGGCCGGTTCAAAAGATATGCTTTAGCAGTGAAGGTAATAGCTGCAAACTTTATAGCAGCAGTAGTTTTTTAGTTATGCTGTGAGCACAATGTCTGTGTGCACGCTCACAGCAATAAGCAGACTTCCGTTTTTTGGAAAAAAAAAATGGAACACCTATAATAAAAACAAAAAGGATTTGCATTTTAAAAAATTAAAAAACGCGGTTTGAGGGCTTACTGGGTAGAGCGGTTTCTTTATCTGGAAGCCAATAGGAGGTAAAGCAACTCTCGAGTGGATCCTACCCTTACTATTTGCACATGGAGGAGGATTTTGCTGCACAGGTGCGTGCGCTCCTTGTGGACTTAGACTGTCAGATGTCCCGCAATTATGAGGATCTTTCTAACCTATTGAGAGCTGTGTGCTCACAGGAATCTGGCTCTATGATCAAGATGGCGGATAGAAAAAGAGAAGCTCTACCACATGGCACCGATAAAGCTAGTGAGGGTTATGCTCCTCTCGAGACAGCTCCCACGCGGGAGATACAGAGACCGCTGAAGCAACAGGAAATCACTGCTTGCATTAGAGAGCCAGCACTGCCCTGTACTCTACTCAGACCTAGCATCGCCACATTATCCACAGTTTTGCATAGGGAGCTTTTTACATTTGAGACCTGTGGCGGAGTGGCTGGACATGGGGCATGGGAAGTGACTTCGCTTGGAGAATGGTGGAATGCGGAGCAGGTACCTAAAGCATGGGGTGAGCGCAGAAATGCCCAATGCCGCACGGCGGGAGCGGAAGCACTAATATCTACTAAACATGGGCGCGATACTACTTCACAACTCCCCATGTTCTGCATCCTAGGAGTCCCCCCTGACATCCTGATCCAATATAATTTGTTTGGCCCCCTCACCTGCTGTATTTCCAACTCTGTGCTGTTACAAAAAAGAGGAGTTGGTTGACTGTCTTACTGTTAATATCTGGCAATTATGAGGTACTTCGTTACCCTTCACATGAGGACATTCTATGTCAGCTTAACCTGGTTTAACCCTTATACTGCAATGGAACTGTGGACTCTTTAGTTATTTCTTTATAACACTGTTTTATTGGTTGCATATATACTTTACTATGTTATATTCTATCATCTTATACATTTTATACAGCTTATGTGTCTATACAGATAATCATAAATAGCTACCAAACAAGGAACTCCATATAGGTTTATGTATATATCAGGATAATTTTGTTTTTGTTTTTTTCTCTAGGGTCGATAGAGCTTTGCCCACTATAATGTGACACATATTAAGAAGGTTTTATCTCCTACACTATCACATTTACATATTTCTGTATGCCTGTTTTTGTATACACCCAAGCACGTTAATATTAACTGCAAGCGTGTCAGCACAAGATATATCTATCGCATTAGGTAGATTATAGGTGCCGCTCTTCTAGTTCCTAGCCTTTGATATTGTGATCATATCAGTAGTTTGAGACTTACTATAATGTGGTAATCTAGATACTAGCTTAGTTAGGGGGATCTAATTACATACTAGGCGAGATTTGTTTTGATCTCAGAACTTGCCCATGCCCACACATATAACGCATACGTAATTTTAATAATGTACCCCTTTTATACTCCCGGGTCAAATGTGTATGTATTAACTTCTTGATAGACCTAGTAGTCAGAGGACTCATACTGTACCACCCAAGATAGTGCATGCGGAAAGTGAGGGGTTCACTTAGAATACCAAAAATTTGCTACGGTTCAATATTATATTTTAGCTCTACATTACCATGATTTTGTGGCAGATAGCACATCCCCACGCATTATGTGGAGTAGGTACCTTTGGGGAATTTTTTTTTTTTTTTTCTGATTCAGCTCCCGTAGAATATGTGTCACCTTTTCTGAGCTACCTGGGGGCTCGTTGCCTCTTAAGTATGTGTAGACCTGTTACAAATAGGGACAATCCAATTGCAATTCATATATTTCTTAGTATATTGCTAACTACAGAAGTTTTTATTAATATTGTTATAGGGTTCCACATATATCCTCAAGAGCAAGCGATAGGTTTAAAGCTGCCATAGTGTAGAATTCTTATAGCGGAGGTAACCTAGAGACTAGTTCATAACAGGTGGATCTATATCTTGTATTTAAAGGTTCCCTTTTCATAACCGCATAATTATTGTTTGATTTACTATACGTTTACTTTGCACAGCTTATTTCTAGGTGCATCTGACAGTACAATAGCACAACCATTGTACGGTGTAAGGAGTACTGATCTCAGTGCAATGCTACTATCTATTTGTTGCTATAATTTTATTATTCATTTAGTCCTTTGTATTTATCATAGCTAAACGCCAAGTCATATAGTGCTAGCTCTGAAACCTTGTTTAGACTTTGCTTCTCCCTTTCCTGTTACCCATTAAGAGAGACATACACCTCAGAACTTACACCATTATGTATACTATTTGACCCTATCTAACTCCTAGTGCTATTACACTTTCCTAGATTTGAAAGCCCTGTCCCTCCACTCACCTCACTATGAATGACTATTATACGGTTATCTTTCCCTCCCTTTCCCTATATATTCTAGCCCAATAACTTATACTTTAAGCGATTCTTACCCGCTGATTGTTATTGGCTATTCCCAAGCCCAAATGATTGTAGAACATATTTTATATTGTTTTTCTTTCAGGAGAAATGCTACTACGTAACTGTAAGCTATATATTCTTATTATATGGGTAAGCTACTTTATTTTCATCATGGAGACACGAATACCGCACAAATTATTACGCAAACTGCAACTAGAGGTACATGCCCTCCTCCCCCTCCCTACATCTCTACTAACTGTTGGGCCCCTCTCCTTCCTTTCCCGCCGGTACTGGTTGCCTGCGGGTCATACCCCTTTTCCTTTTTCCCACATCGTCTACAGCTGACATTTCCCCAGGAGAGGGGCTCACCCAACATAACTTATGGCTCCGCCCCCCACCCTCACTTTTAGCTACTGTCCACCCTTGCTTTAGGTGGACAAATAAGCGGTATTTATCCGCTGTTGATATCTTTTTGTCATAAGTTGCTCTGAGCTTCTGTCTATTGAGAAAATGAGGCACTTTGCCCTCCATTTACGTATATCCAGTAGGAGCAACTTGTTATGACTCCCTATAATTTGTAAATTTTAGATAATAAATACACTTATCTTATAATTAACGTATCACTCTATAAGAAGTATAAGTTTTTTGGGTTGTTTAAATTCTATCATTTTCTTATGCGTTTATATAGGAAACAAAAGGAAAAAAGAGGTAATGCTTGATTATATGTATTTGATTTTGTACTTGCACACAATGTCCTCTACATTCATTATGTTCTTTTGGTGAGATACACATATAATATTTGAATTACGATTTCTTTATTATCTTCTATGTAGAGGTTTCATTGTCCAATGGATAAACAATGTCTTGTATGCAAAATTTCCCAAATTGACACAAAATGTAAATTATGTTCATGTTCTTTCTTTTTCTTGTATTGCCTCAATAAAAATCTTTGATTTAAAAAAAAAAATAAAAAATTAAAAAACATTATGAATAAAAAAAAAACACAAAAAACCCTGGCTAACAATCACTGACAAGCCAGTCGTCTCACAGAGCTGTCAGCATTTAGTGAAAACGGCTGCCTGTGAAACAACTAAATCTATGAAGCTCGTTCACAAAGTTAATGAGAACTAGCTTCATAGAAGCGGCAAAGATGTTACTTTCTTTGTATGTGCATCGAGTCTGTATGTTAAAACCATACAACGTGCGTTACAACATGGCGGCTACCACCGCATTCAGTAGGCGGTGGTTTAGTGGTAACATTCACAATAAAAGATAATTGAGCAGAGGCTAGATAAAAATATGGAGAAACAAATAACGTTTAAAACAAAAAAAAATAATTAAAAAAAATAATAATTAAATGAAAACAGAAGCTGTTTAGGGTCCCTTTAAGTATCCAAAAGTGGCGATTTTTCACTATCTGCCTAAAATTCATAAGAGCATGTGTAGGCCACTGGGACGCCCAATAGTGACTGGAATTGGTTCCTTAATAGAACCCCTGTCTGAAATAATTGATGCCCACTTACAACCCATGGAACAAAAACTAATTAGCTATGTGAGAGACACCAGTGATGTCATCAAACAGATTGAAAAGTTAAAATGGGAAGCAGGTTATTCATTCATCTCGGTATAGATGTTATCTCCCTTTATACTTGTATCTCTCATGACAAGGGAATTAGGGCTATTGGATTTTTTCTCGATCATTTTTCCAACTACAGTGTTGAATTGAAGTAATTTATCCTCAGATCGATTGATTTTCTCCTCACTCATAATTTCTTTATGTTTGATGGGGACTACTATATCCAGAGGTGTGGGGCAGCTATGGGGGCTAAGTTTGCCCCCTCCTATGCCAACCTTTATTTGGGTTGGTGGGAGCTGTCCCGTGTCTTTGGAGATGCTAACCCCTACAGAGAACATATATTATATTTTGGTCGCTATATAGATGACCTTTTGTTTATCTGGAAAGGCCCTGAGGAGATCATCTCCTCCTTTGTAGTATTTCTACAGGAGAGAGTCTCATATTTGGATATACAACTAAATGCTAATGTTGAGAAACAAATCATTGAAGTAGAATTGCATTGCAAAGAGGTGGCAGGGAATACCATCCTTAATGCTACCTCTTGTCACCCGACACACTGTAGTATCTATACCCAAAAGTCAGTATATTCGAGTTAAACGTAACTGTACTAACCCAGAAAGGTATGAATTTCATGCCAAGGAATTAACTGACCGTTTCTTACAAAGAGGTTATGATAAGAATAACCATGAGAGGGCAAAAAGACACGTTGATCCCCTGGAAAGGGATTCCCTGTTTGTACAAAAAAGGGAGCCTAACTCCTTACAAAATAAACCTAAGTTCATCAACACGTACAGCAGTGAGTACCATAAAATTTGTAAAATAGTGCGTGATTCACTGTCTATACTAGAGGTTTATGATGGACTTAGGGAAACTGTGCAGGAAGGATGTGACTTTGTTTCTCGAAAAGCCAAAACTTTAGGCAATATTTCTCTTGTTAAGTGTATCCAGTCCACGGATCATCCATTACTTATGGGACATTAACTCCTCCCCAACAGGAAGTGCAAGAGGATTCACCCAGCAGAGCTGCCATATAGCTCCTCCCCTAACTGCCATTACCAGTCATTATCTTGCACCCAACAAATAGATAGGATGTGTGAGAGGACTGTGGTGATTATACTTAGTTTCATACCTTCAATCAAAAGTTTGTTATTTTATAATAGCACCGGAGTGTGTTATTCCTTCTCTGGTAGAATTTGAAGAAGAATCTACCTGAGTTTTTCTATGATTTTAGCCGGAGTAGTTAAGATCATATTGCTGTTTCTCGGCCATCTGAGGAGAGGTAAACTTCAGATCAGGGGACAGCGGGCAGATTAATCTGCAAAGAGGTATGTAGCAGCTTATTATTTTCTGACAATGGAATTGATGAGAAAATTCTGCCATACCGATATAATGTAAACTCAGCCTTAAATGCAGTAGCAGCAACTGGTATCAGGCTGTCATGTATGTATATTTTACACTTCAGTATTCTGGGGAATGGCACTTCACTGGAATTATACTGTATGCATAAAACTTTAGCCTAATTTGCAGGGACTAGCAACAGGCTTTTTAATAACACTCAATTTATTAATGTTAAACGTTTTTTGCTGGCATGTAAAATCGTTTAATTTTCTGAGGTACTGGGTGAAAAAATGTTTTGGGCACTATTTTTTTCCACTTGGCAGTCGTTTTATTTAATTTATGACAGTTTACTGATCTCTCTCACTGTTATGTGTGAGGGGGAGGGACCTTTTTTGGTGCTTTTGCTACGCATCAAAAAATTCAGTCAGAAGTTTATTGTCTTCCCTGCATGATCCGGTTCATCTCTACAGAACTCAGGGGTCTTCAAAACTTGTTTTGAGGGAGGTAATCACTCACAGCAGAGCTGTGAGATTGTAGTTGACTGTGATAAAAAACGTTTATTTCTGTATTTTTTTTCTGCTATCAGGGTTAGTTATCCTTTGCTAATGGGAGCAATCCTTTGCTAAAATTGTGTTTTTTACAAAGATTTGATGCTATAACTTTTCAGTTTATTAATTTTCAACTGTCATAATTTTTTCTGTGCTTCTTATAGGCACAGTACGTTTTCATATTATAGTAAATTACTTGAAAAGTATTTCCAAGTTGCTAGTTTATTTGCTAGTGTGTTAAACATGTCTGATTCAGAGGAAGATATCTGTGCTATATGTGCTAAAGCCAAAGTGGAGCCCAATAGAAATTTATGTACTAACTGTATTGATGCTACTTTAAATAAAAGTCAATCTGTACAAATTGAACATATTTCACCAAACAACGAGGGGAGAGTTATGCCGACTAACTCGCCTCACGTGTCAGTACCTGCATCTCCCGCTCGGGAGGTGCGTGATATTGTAGCGCCGAGTACATCTGGGCGGCCATTACAAATCACATTACAGGATATGGCTACTGTAATGACTGAAGTTTTGGCTAAATTACCAGAACTAAGAGGTAAGCGTGATCACTCTGGGGTGAGAACAGAGTGCGCTGATAATATTAGGGCCATGTCAGACACTGCGTCACAATTTGCAGAACATGAGGACGGAGAGCTTCATTCTGCGGGTGACGGTTCTGATCCAAACAAACTGGATTCAGATATTTCAAATTTTAAATTTAAGCTGGAAAACCTCTGTGTATTACTAGGGGAGGTGTTAGCGGCTCTGAATGATTGTAACACAGTTGCAATACCAGAGAAAATGTGTAAGTTGGATAAATATTTTGCGGTACCGGCGAGTACTGACGTTTTTCCTATACCTAAGAGACTTACTGAAATTGTTACTAAGGAGTGGGATAGACCCGGTGTGCCATTCTCACCCCCTCCGATATTTAGAAAGATGTTTCCAATAGACGCCACCACACGGGACTTATGGCAAACGGTCCCTAAGGTGGAGGGAGCAGTTTCTACTTTAGCTAAGCGTACCACTATCCCGGTGGAGGATAGCTGTGCCTTTTCAGATCCAATGGATAAAAAGTTAGAGGGTTACCTTAAGAAAATGTTTGTTCAACAAGGTTTTATATTGCAACCTCTTGCATGCATTGCGCCTGTCACGGCTGCAGCAGCATTTTGGTTTGAGTCTCTGGAAGAGACACTTGAATCAGCTCCATTAGATGAGATTACACACAAGCTTAAAGCCCTTAAGTTAGCTAACTCATTTATTTCAGATGCCGTAGTACATTTAACTAAACTTACGGCTAAGAATTCCGGATTCGCCATTC
This sequence comes from Bombina bombina, assembly GCF_027579735.1. NCBI lineage: Eukaryota > Metazoa > Chordata > Amphibia > Anura > Bombinatoridae > Bombina > Bombina bombina. Next base: position 294,842,140 of record NC_069499.1, on the reverse strand, counting down.
AGGCACGCAGAGCACTGTGGCTAAAATCCTGGTCAGCTGACGTTACTTCTAAATCTAAATTGCTTAATATACCTTTCAAAGGGCAGACCTTATTCGGGCCCGGGTTGAAAGAAATTATCGCTGACATTACAGGAGGTAAAGGCCATGCCCTGCCTCAAGACAGAGCCAAACCTAAGGCTAGACAGTCTAATTTTCGTTCCTTTCGTAATTTCAAAGCAGGAGCAGCATCAACTTCCTCTGCACCAAAACAGGAAGGAGCTGTTGCTCGCTACAGACAAGGCTGGAGACCTAACCAGTCCTGGAACAAGGGCAAGCAGGCCAGGAAACCTGCTGCTGCCCCTAAGACAGCATGAATCGAGGGCCCCCGATCCGGGAATGGATCTAGTGGGGGGCAGACTTTCTCTCTTCGCCCAGGCTTGGGCAAGAGATGTCCAGGATCCCTGGGCGTTAGAGATCATATCTCAGGGATACCTTCTAGACTTCAAATTCTCTCCCCCAAGAGGGAGATTTCATCTGTCAAGGTTGTCAACAAACCAAATAAAGAAAGAGGCGTTTCTACGCTGCGTACAAGATCTTTTATTAATGGGAGTGATCCATCCGGTTCTGCGGTCGGAACAAGGGCAAGGTTTTTACTCAAATCTGTTTGTGGTTCCCAAAAAAGAGGGAACTTTCAGGCCAATCTTGGATTTAAAGATCCTAAACAAATTCCTAAGAGTTCCATCGTTCAAAATGGAAACTATTCGGACAATTTTACCCATGATCCAAAAGGGTCAGTACATGACCACAGTGGATTTAAAGGATGCTTACCTTCACATACCGATTCACAAAGATCATTACCGTTATCTAAGGTTTGCCTTTCTAGACAGGCATTACCAGTTTGTAGCTCTTCCATTCGGATTGGCTACGGCTCCGAGAATCTTCACAAAGGTTCTGTGTGCTCTTCTGGCGGTACTAAGACCGCAAGGAATTGCGGTAGCTCCGTACCTAGACGACATTCTGATACAAGCTTCAAGCTTTCAAACTGCCAAGTCTCATACAGAGTTAGTACTGGCATTTCTAAGGTGGCATGGATGGAAGGTGAACGAAAAGAAGAGTTCTCTCTTTCCACTCACAAGAGTTCCCTTCTTGGGGACTCTTATAGATTCTGTAGAAATGAAGATTTACCTGACAGAAGACAGGCTAACAAAGCTTCAAAATGCATGCCGTGTCCTTCATTCCATTCAACACCCGTCAGTAGCTCAATGCATGGAGGTGATCGGCTTAATGGTAGCAGCAATGGACATAGTACCCTTTGCACGTCTACATCTCAGACCGCTGCAATTGTGCATGCCTATCAGTGGAATGGGGATTACTCAGACTTGTCCCCTACTCTGAATCTGGATCAAGAGACCAGAAATTCTCTTCTATGGTGGCTTTCTCGGCCACATCTGTCCAGGGGGATGCCATTCAGCAGGCCGGACTGGACAATTGTAACAACAGACGCCAGCCTACTAGGTTGGGGCGCTGTCTGGAATTCTCTGAAGGCTCAGGGACAATGGAATCAGGAGGAGAGTCTCCTACCAATAAACATTCTGAAATTGAGAGCAGTTCTCAATGCCCTTCTGGCTTGGCCCCAGTTAACAACTCGGGGGTTCATCAGGTTTCAGTCGGACAACATCACGACTGTAGCTTACATCAACCATCAGGGAGGGACAAGAAGCTCCCTAGCAATGATGGAAGTATCAAATATAATTCGCTGGGCAGAGTCTCACTCTTGCCACCTGTCAGCAATCCACATCCCGGGAGTGGAGAACTGGGAGGCGGATTTCTTAAGTCGTCAGACTTTTCATCCGGGGGAGTGGGAACTTCATCCGGAGGTCTTTGCCCAAATACTTCGACGTTGGGGCAAACCAGAGATAGATCTCATGGCGTCTCGACAGAACGCCAAGCTTCCTCGTTACGGGTCCAGATCCAGGGATCCGGGAGCGGTTCTGATAGATGCTTTGACAGCACCTTGGACCTTCGGGATGGCTTATGTGTTTCCACCCTTCCCGATGCTTCCTCGATTGATTGCCAGAATCAAACAGGAGAGAGCATCAGTGATTCTAATAGCGCCTGCATGGCCACGCAGGACTTGGTATGCAGATCTAGTGGACATGTCATCCTGTCCACCTTGGTCGCTACCTCTGAAACAGGACCTTCTGATCCAGGGTCCCTTCAAACATCAAAATCTAATTTCTCTGAAGCTGACTGCTTGGAAATTGAACGCATGATTTTATCAAAACGTGGTTTTTCTGAGTCAGTTATTGATACCTTAATACAGGCTAGGAAGCCTGTTACCAGAAAGATTTACCATAAGATATGGCGCAAATACTTATATTGGTGCGAATCCAAGAGTTACTCATGGAGTAAGGTTAGGATTCCGAGGATATTGTCTTTTCTACAAGAAGGTTTAGAAAAGGGTTTATCCGCTAGTTCCTTAAAGGGACAGATTTCAGCTCTGTCCATTCTTTTACACAAACGTCTGTCAGAAGTTCCGGACGTTCAAGCTTTTTGTCAGGCTTTAGCTAGGATCAAGCCTGTGTTTAAAACTGTTGCTCCACCATGGAGTTTGAACTTAGTTCTTAATGTTTTACAGGGGGTTCCGTTTGAACCCCTTCATTCCATTGATATCAAGTTGTTATCTTGGAAAGTTCTGTTTTTAATGGCGATTTCCTCGGCTCGAAGAGTCTCTGAGTTATCTGCCTTACATTGTGATTCTCCTTATCTGATTTTTCATTCAGACAAGGTAGTTCTGCGTACTAAACCTGGGTTCCTACCTAAGGTGGTCACTAACAGGAATATCAATCAAGAGATTGTGGTTACATCTTTGTGTCCTAATCCTTCTTCGAAAAAGGAACGTCTGCTACACAATCTAGATGTAGTCCGTGCCCTGAAATTTTATCTACAGGCAACTAAGGATTTTCGACAAACGTCTTCCCTGTTTGTCGTTTATTCTGGTCAGAGGAGAGGTCAAAAAGCTTCGGCTACCTCTCTCTCCTTTTGGCTTCGTAGCATAATACGGTTAGCCTATGAGACTGCTGGACAGCAGCCTCCTTAAAGAATTACAGCACATTCTACTAGAGCTGTGGCTTCCACTTGGGCCTTTAAGAATGAGGCTTCTGTTGAACAGATTTGCAAGGCTGCAACTTGGTCTTCTCTTCATACTTTTTCCAAATTTTACAAATTTGACACTTTTGCTTCTTCGGAGGCTGTTTTTGGGAGAAAGGTTCTTCAGGCAGTGGTTCCTTCCGTATAAAGAGCCTGCCTGTCCCTCCCGTCATCCGTGTACTTTAGCTTTGGTATTGGTATCCCATAAGTAATGGATGATCCGTGGACTGGATACACTTAACAAGAGAAAACATAATTTATGCTTACCTGATAAATTTATTTCTCTTGTAGTGTATCCAGTCCACGGCCCGCCCTGTCACTTTAAGGCAGGTAATTTTTCCATTAAACTACAGTCACCACTGTACCCTATGGTTTTCCTTTCTCTGCATGTTTTCGGTCGAATGACTGGTAATGGCAGTTAGGGGAGGAGCTATATGGCAGCTCTGCTGGGTGAATCCTCTTGCACTTCCTGTTGGGGAGGAGTTAATGTCCCATAAGTAATGGATGATCCGTGGACTGGATACACTACAAGAGAAATAAATTTATCAGGTAAGCATAAATTATGTTTTTGTCTCCGTCCATGCAACCGGCAATAAAAAAGGAAAATTGGCTTTCTTTAAAACCTGGATTTCACAAATGTAACAGCAGTAGATCATAAATCATTACAAGTTTTGCGTTAGGCTTAAAAAGCAGCGTTAGCCGGTCCTAACGCTGCTTTTTAACGCCCGCTGGTATTATGAGTCTTGCAGGTACAGGTGTACCGCTCACTTTTTTGGCAAGACTTGAAAATACCGCAAATCCACTTACGTAAATTGCGTATCCTATTTTTTCAATGGTACTTGCATAGCGCTGGTATTACGAGTCTGACAAAAAGTGAGCGGTACACCCTCTCCTGTCAAGACTGGTACCGCATTTTAAAGTCAGTAGTTAAGAGTTTTAAACTACAACGCCGTAGCATAAAACTCTTAACTAAAGTGCTAAAAAGTACACTAACACCCATAAACTACCTATTAACCCCTAAACCGTGGCACTCCCGCATTGCAAACACTATAATAAAATATTTAACCCTTAATCTGCCGAACCGGACATCGCCACCACTATAATAAATATATTAACCCCTAAACCGCTGCACTCCCGCCTTGAAAACATTAGTTAAATATTATTAACCCCTAATCTGCTGTCCCTAAAATCGTTGACACCTACCTACATTTATTAAACCCTAATCTGCCGCCCCCAACGTCGCCACCACTATATTAAAGTTATTAACCCCTAAATCTAAGTCTAACCCTAACCCTAAACCCCCCTAACTTAAATATAATTTAAACAAATCTAAATAAAAATTACTATGATTAACTAAATTATTCCTATTTAAAACTAAATACTTACCTGTAAAATAAACCCTAATCTAGCTACAATATAACTAATAGTTACATTGTAGCTATTTTAGGGTTTATTTTTATTTTACAGGCAAGTTTGTATTTATTTTATCTAGGTACAATAGTTATTAAATAGTTATTAACTATTTAATAAATACCTTGCTAAAATAAATACAAATTTACCTGTAAAATAAAACCTAACCTAAGTTACACTAACACCTAACACTACACTATAATTAAATTAATTCCCTAAATTAAATACAATTAAATACAATTAAATAAAATTATCTAAAGTACAAAAAAACACGGAGCATTCTCTTCAATCGACGGCTAACACTGAATGAAGGTACCTTTAAGTGACGTCATCCAAGATGGCATCCCTTCAATTCCGATTGAATGATAGATTGGCTGATAGAATTCTATCAGCCAATCGAAATTAAGGTAGAAAAAATCCTATTGGCTGATGCAATCGGCCAATAAGATTGAGCTGGCATTCTATTGGCTGTTCCAATCAGCCAATAGAATGCCAGCTCAATCCTATTGGCTGATTGCATCAGCCAATAGGATTTTTTCTACCTTAATTCCGATTGGCTGATAGAATTCTATCAGCCAATCGGAATTGAAGGGACGCCATCTTGGATGACGTCACTTAAAGGTACCTTCATTCAGTGTTAGCCGTCGATTGAAGAGGATGCTCCGCTTCTGATGTCTTGAAGATGGACCCCCTCAGTGCCGGATGAATGAAGATAGAAGATGCCATCTGGATGAAGACGTCTGCCCGTCTGGAGGATCACTTCGTCCGGTTGGATGAAGACTTCTCCCGGCTTCGTTGAGGACTTTGGCCCGGTTGGATGAAGACGTCTCCCGGTAAGGTGATCTTCAAGGGGTTAGTAGAGTAGAGTTGGTTGTGTGGGTGGTGGGTTTTAATGTTGAGGGGGATTTGTAATTTTTTTACAGGTAAAAGAGCTGATTACTTTGGGGCAATGCCCCGCAAAAGGCCCATGGCTATTTGTAATTTAGTGTAGGGTAGGGCTTTTTTTATTTTGTGGGGGCTTTTTTATTCTGTTAGGGGGATTAGATTAGGTGTAATTTGTTTAAAAATCTTGTAATTTGTTTATTATTTTCTGTAATTTAGTGTTTGTTTTTGTACTTTAGCTAATTTTATTTAATTGTATTTAATTTAGGGAATTAATGTAATTATAGAGTAGTGTTAGGTGTTAGTGTAACAGGTTAGGTTTTATTTTACAGGTACTTTTGTATTTATTTTAGCTAGGTAGTTATTAAATAGTTAATAACTATTTAGCAACTGTTCTACCTAGTTAAAATACAAACTTGCCTGTAAAATAATAATAATACTTTTAGTTATATTGTAGCTATCTTAGGGTTTATTTTACAGGTAAGTATTTAGTTTTAAATGGGAATAATTTAGTTAATGATAGTAATTTTATTTAGATTTATTTAAATTATATTTAAGTTAGGGGGGTTAGGGTTAGACTTAGGTTTAGGGGTTATTAACTTTATTATAGTGCCGGCGACGTTGGGGGTGGCAGATTAGGGGTTAATAAATGTAGGCAGGTTGCAGCGACATTGGGGGCGGCAGATTAGGGGTTAATAAATATAATGTAGGTGTCAGCGATGTTGGGGGCAGCAGATTAGGGGTTCATAAGTATAATGTAGGTGGTGGCGGTGTCCGGAGCGGCAGATTAGGGGTTAATAATATAATGTAGGTGTAGGCGATGTTGGGGGCGGCAGATTAGGGGTTAATAAGTGTAAGATTATGGGTATTTTGACTCGGGGTTCAAGTTAGGGTGTTAGGTGTAGACATAACTTTTATTTCCCCATAGGAATCAATGGGGCTACGTTAGGAGCTAAACGCTGCTTTTTTGCAGGTGTTAGACTTTTTTCAGCCGGCTCTGCCCGTTAATCCCTATGGGGAAATTGTGCACGAGCACGTTTCACCAGCTCACCGCTAACGTAAGCAGCGCTGGTATTGGAGTGAGATGTGGAGCTAAATTTTGCTCAACGCTCACTTTTTGTCTGTTAACGCCGGGTTTGTAAAAACCTGTAATACCAGCGCTGTCTGTAAGTGAGCAGTGAACATAAACTGCTCGTTATCACCACACAGCTCATAACGCAAAACTCGTAATCTAGCCGATTGTTTGGTTCAGAATTTAAGTCCCAATTCACAGGTAAAGTTTACCAGATTAAACAATATTCCACTTGTAATTCTACATTTGTCATATATCTTCTGACCTGCAGGGCGTGCAATAAGCAATATGTAGGGTTCACTACACACCTCCTGAAGGATAGATTTTTAGAGCATCTCAGGTCCATTGAAGATCCCAAATCCACCACTCCAGTGTTACTACACTTTAAGAAAGAACATCATTCTGATATTTCCCTCCTGGCATTTCAGTGTATCCAAGCTATTCCCAGACACCCCAGAGGGGGCAATAGAGAGGAGACTCTCAGACAAAGGAAAGTCTTTTGGATTTTCCAATTGGAAACTGTTGTGCCAAGAGGCCTAAATTCTGAATGGGATATTAAATTATTTGTTAAATAGGAAATGTGTTATTGTTAAATAATATTTTCTTGATGTTATATAGTGCACAGCTAATCACTGCTTAAGATATAGGGGCCTAGTTATCAAGCCGTCAACCTCAAATACACTGGAATTCCGCAGCGTATTTGTGACGAGGCTGATTCGCCTTAGTTATCAAAGGCTAGAGACCGGCAAAAGTAGAATTTTGTGATGTAAACTTCGATCCGCCGGACTCAGTCTGACACAGATCGTTTCTTACGTCACTCCAGATGTTCCGCACACAAGTGCGGCACTATCTGACTACTTTTGCTAGTTATCAAAAAACTAGCAGGTACGCTCGGCACTTTTCCGGCCCAGCGTACCTGATTTTCAAACCGCCACCCTGGAGGCGGCGCATCCCATAGGAATCAATGGGAGTCTGACCATAGCGAAAGTTCATGTTCGCTGCTGACAGATATCCCATTGATTCCTATGGGAGCTGTCTACACCTAACACCCTAACATGTACCCCGAGTCTAAACACCTCTAATCTGTCCCCCCTACACCGCCGCAACTAAATAAAGTTATTACCCCCTAAACCGCCACTCCCGGAGCCCACCGCAAGCTACTCTATACATATTAACCCCTAAACCGCCGCTCCCTGACCCCGCCGCAACTATAATAAATGTATTAACCCCTAAACCGCCGCTCCCGGAGCCCACCGCCACCTACATTATACCTAGTAACCCCTATCCTGCCCCCCCCTATACCGCCGCCCTCTATAATAAAGTTATTAACCCCTATCCTGCCGATCCCGCACCTCGCCGCAACTAAATAAATAGTTTAACCCCTAAACCGCCGCTCCCGGACCCTGCCGCAACCTATAGTAAATTTATTAACCCCTAATCTGCCCCACTACACCGTCGCCACCTATAATACATTTATTAACCCCTATCCTGCCCCCCACTACACCGCCGCCACTGTAATAAATTTATTAACCCCTAAACCTAAGTCTAACACTAACCCTAACACCCCCCTAACTTAAATATTAATTAAATAAATCTAAATAATATTTCTATTATGAACTAAATTAATCCTATTTAAAACTAAATACTTACCTTTAAAATAAACCCTAATATAGCTACAATATAAATAATAATTATATTGTAGCTATCTTAGGATTTATTTTTATTTTACAGGCAAATTTCAATTTATTTTAACTAGGTACAATAGATATTAAATAGTTATTAACTATTTAATAGCTTACCTAGCTAAAATAAAGAGAAATGTACCTGTAAAATAAAAACTAACCTAAGTTACAATTACACCTAACACTACACTATACTTTAATAAATTATTCCTATTTAAAACTAAATACTTACCTGTAAAATAAACCCTAAGATAGCTACAATGTAATTAATAATTACATTGTAGCTATTTTAGGAATTATATTTATTTTACAGGTAACTTTGTATTTATTTTAGCTAGTTAGAATAGTTATTAAATAGTTATTAACTATTTAATAACTACCTAGCTAAAAGAAATACAAAATTACCTGTAAAATAAATCCTAACCTAAGTTACAATTAAACCTAACACTACACTATCATTAAATAAATTAAATAAATTAACTACAAATAACTACAATTAAATACATTTACATAAACTAACTAAAGTACAAAAAAAAGCTAAGTTACAAAAAATAAAAAAATAAGTTACAAACATTTTAAAAATATTACAACAATTTTAATCTAATTACACCTAATCTAAGCCCCCTAATAAAATAACAAAGCCCCCCAAAATAAAAAAAATGCCCTACCCTATTCTAAATTTAAAAAGTTCAAAGCTCTTTCACCTTACCAGCCCTTAAAAGGGCCTTTTGTGGGGGCATAACCCAAAGAATTCAGCTCTTTTGCCTGTAAAAGAAAAATACAACCCCCCCAACATTAAAACCCACCACCCACATACCCCTAATCTAACCCAAACCCCCCTTAAAATAACCTAACACTAATCCCCTGAAGATCATCCTACCTTTAGTCGTCTTCACTCAGCCGTGCAGCGATGGAACCGAAGAGGAGATCCGGAGGGAGCGCTAGAAGTGATCATCCAAGGGGCGCTGAAGAAGTCTTCCATCCAGGCGATGTCATCTTCCAAGAGGCGCTGAAGAAGTCTTCTATCCGGGCGATGTCATCTTCCAAGCGGGGTCTTCAATCTTCATCCCGCCGACGCGGAACATCCTTCTTTACCGACGGACTGCCGAAAAATGAAGGCTCCTTTAAGGGACGTCATCCAAGATGGCGTCCCTTCAATTCCGATTGGCTGATAGGATTCTATCAGCCAATCGGAATTAAGGTAGGAAAAATCTGATTGGCTGATTGAATCAGCCAATCAGATTCAAGTTCAATCCGATTGGCTGATCCAATCAGCCAATCTGATTGAGCTCGCATTCTATTGGCTGTTCCGATCAGCCAATAGAATGCGAGCTCAATCTGATTGGCTGATTGGATCAGCCAATCGGATTGAACTTGAATCTGATTGGCTGATTCAATCAGCCAATCAGATTTTTCCTACCTTAATTCCGATTGGCTGATAGAATACTATCAGCCAATCGGAATTGAAGGGACGCCATCTTGGATGACGTCCCTTAAAGGAAAAAACCAAGAGAGGAGTGTGAGGGCACCAAACACCTAAACAGTAGTGCTGCTATAGTCCCGTATCACAAATACCACAGGGAATTTATCCTCATAGTATACCCAGTGTGCTCACTTAAATCGCTTGGCAGTTATCACGGTTTGACCAAATTCAACAGAGGGATACAAGTGAGTTTGTATATGTACACGATGTGGTCTCACCTTTATCGACAGTCCAAGGGATATCCTTTATACAGGGCCGTCTGTTGCTTCCATAGCGTCCACAGGTAGGCAAGAACCACACTTTCTTTCCGATCCGTTTAGGCCGCACTTCATTCAGAACTTTTGCAGAGGCGCCGTATACTTACGCCCACCCGGGGGCGTGTCCGAATATGGACTAGGCAATCCTCCAACCGGATGATTCCAGGCAGCAATAGAGATTGACGTCACACCAGGGTTCCACCAATCTGATGCACTCTCAAGGACCGCACCTTCTCGGCAACGAGTCAGCGACTCTGCATAGTATGTTAATGCCAATTTAGTGTCCAGGATAACCAAGCACTCCGGGGATAATTAGGGTAGCACAGAGCAGGGATACTAGCACTCTTCAGGCAAAAAGATCCACCACAGCAAGAAAGAAGATGAGAGCGCTAGTAATTATATATAAAACATAACCTTTATTTGGTTATTAAAAAGTAGAACAGACAGTCATTATTAGAACAAATAGAGGGGGTACCTCTGGCTGGCAGGCTTACGCGTTTCGGCTAGGCCGTAATCATAGCATATTGATGCCAGCCACAGGTGTGCTTTTTATACATAATTGCACCATCATCATTGGATAAAACAAACATGTCATTAAAAACAATAATAACACGCCCAGAATCTATTTAACCCCTTACATTTAGAAGGTAAAACGGACTCATTTGAACCATTCAGAAAACATAAATTAATCAATAAACGGTGTTGTCTGTTACTATACAAATTGTTATATAAATATACCAGCACAAATGCAGTTTTGTTGGTTAAACATTGCAAACTTCGCTTAATACGTGTGTGCACAAACAACTTGACTACTGATCTTGATATAAATGGACATAGACATATGGTTTAGATGGAGTCAGATAATCTCCTATTTGTACTATTCAGACTATATTGATCACAATGCATAACGTTATGTTTGTAAAGCAGAAAAAGATATGAATAGAATTGAACACAAGATCAGTTTATGTAACCGTATGCTGCTGGATTAATGTGTATATATGTTATAGCGCATACCCAAATAGACACAATTCAGACTGTGATAGAGCATAATACATATGCTTTAGAATATATGGATACTTTAGTATCTAATTGCTTCAGATACGGAAGAGGGAGTGACACTGTTCTATGCAATGATATGCAGTTAATAGCTGCAAGCTTGCTCCTGATCCATATTTTCAGAGCATATATACGTATATATTTAGGTCTTAAAGAATACCTTATATATTATATGAGTATATACCCATCACAGATAAATAAAACTGTGATCAATATATATAATATGGTAGACAATACTCAATAATAACAATAAGGTAATAAATCCAAAATATATTGGATTATATGGAGGGAGTGAACCAACTGAGGTAGGAGACATCAGGAATTTTAATGTTTAATATAAATTGTTATACAGTTTTGTCGGCTAACCCTACACACCGCTTCAAAAGAGAACTTATGCACCTTTTGGATGAAGGAGCAGAGAGTGGCTTTATAGATAATGATACATTGTCATATCTGTATGTTGAACATCCAGTCACTCCTGTGTTTCATCACCTCCCAAAGGTGCATAAGTCTCTAACTGATGTAAAAGGACGTCCGATAGTCAGCGGCATAGGTTCATTATTTGAATGGTTGTCTGAATGGTTGGATATGATTCTTTATCCATTCGTTCTGGCTCTCCCTAGTTTTCTCAGATATACAAAACATCTTATGAATCTAGTACAAGATGTCGTATGGGTGGAAGGAAAGAGTCTATGGGTTACCATAGATGTAACAGCCCTCTATTCCTCCATTCCACACTCTAAGGGGTTAGAAGCACTATCATTCTTCCTAAAGAATTGGTCCTCCTTTTCTAAGGAGTTTCAAAAGTATATTCTACAAGTAGCTGAGTTTCTACTAACTCATAATTTTTTTGAGTTTGAGGGGGTGTTCTACCTCCAGAGATGTGGGACGGCTATGGGGGCAAAATTTGCCCCCTCCTATGCCAACCTATTTATGGGTTGGTGGGAGCTGTCCCACATCTTTGGAGATAGAAATCCCCAGTGTGGCTCCATCACCTTCTATCTACGCTTTATCGATGATTTGATCTTGATCTGGCATGGTGAACATGATGACCTGGGGAACTTAATGCCAATGATATTGGTCTGAGGTTCACTAGTGAAGTTGAACCAACCAGGATTAATTTTCTGGATATAGTACTAAAGGGTAACCCTAATGGTACTGTTGAAACAAGTCTATACAGAAAACCCATATCAGGAAATTCTGTATTGCATGCTAAGAGCTGTCACCCCAAGCATGTGCCATATGCAATCGCAAAAGGACAGCTCATGCGAGCCAAACGGAATTGTTCTGAAACTGGAGAGAGTACAGTACAAATGGTGGAAGTTAAAAAACGACTATCTCAAAGAGGCTATCCAAAAAGAATTTTGAATAGAGCATATAAAGAGGTGGACAAAGTGGATAGGTGTGAATTACTCAAAGATAAACCGCCCAAAGAGAGTAAAGCCCAGAGAGGTGTGACGTTTGTCACTGAATATAGCGCTCAATATGAGGATATCTGCAACATTGTTAAACAACACTTTGGAATGTTAATTGCAGATGATGTGCAGATGACACATACAGTGTGTCAAAGAGGGGCTTAGGTGCTCCTATAGACGAAATCGATCTCTGGGTAATATACTTTCTCCGACAGTCCTTAAAAGAGATGCTTCCCAGGGTAGTGCCTGGTTAAGTTGTAAAGGCTCCTATAGATGTGGTAGCTCTAGATGTGGGGCGTGTGAATATCTGACTGTGTCAGAACAATTCACTTCGACAGTGACAGGAAAAACTTATGACATCAATTTCTGCACGAATTGTACATCTACCTACATCATTTACTGTATCACATGCACAGCATGAGGAAAGCAGTACATAGGACTCACCACCAGGGAGATCAGAACAAGAATTATTGAGCACCTGTCCACTATCAGGGTGGGAAAAGCTACCACCCCCCTGGTACACCACTTTGCTGAAATCCATGGAAAAGCGTGGGGGAGATCGGGAAATAGCACTATCCAAGAGAGAGATGCTATGGATCTTCAAGCTGGATACTAGGATACCAAGAGGTCTGAACTCTGAGTTCGATCTTATAAACTATTGGGAATAAGTCACCAAACCTCTGGGCCTCTAGTCTAGTCTGCTAGATAGACTACCATACATATTGATATGATTACTTGGATACAATCATTTCTTACTGTGGTGCCCCTTAAAGGAGCCTTCATTCGTCAGTAGTCCTTTGGTAAAGAAGGATGTTCCGCGTCGGCGGGATGAAGATTGAAGACCCCGCTTGGAAGATGACATCGCCCGGATAGAAGACTTCTTCAGCGCCTCTTGGAAGATAACATCGCCCGGATGGAAGACTTCTTCAGCGCCGACTGGAGGATCACGTCATCGGATGGAAGATTTCTTCAGCGCCCCTTGGAGGATAACTTCTGCCGCTCCAGGTCTCCTCTTCGGTTCCATCGCTGCTTGGCTGAGTGAAGACGACTAAAGGTAGGATGATCTTCAGGGGATTAGTGTTAGGTTATTTTAAGGGGGGTTTGGGTTAGATTAGGGGTATGTGGGTGGTGGGTTTTAATGTTGGGGGGGTTGTATTTTTCTTTTACAGGCAAAAGAGCTGAATTCTTTGGGTTATGCCCCCACAAAAGGCCCTTTTAAGGGCTGGTAAGGTAAAAGAGCTTTGAACTTTTTTAATTTAGAATAGGGTAGGGCATTTTTTTATTTTGGGGGGCTTTTGTTATTTTCTTAGGGGGCTTAGATTAGGTGTAAGTAGCTTAAAATTGTTGTAATATTTTTAAAATGTTTGTAACTTATTTTTTTAGCTTTTTTTTTTGCACTTTAGTTAGTTTATGTAATTGTATTTAATTTTAGTTATTTGTAGTTAATTTATTTAATTCATTAAATGATAGTGTAGTGTTAGGTTTAATTGTAACTTAGGTTAGGATTTATTTTACAGGTAATTTTGTATTTCTTTTAGCTAGGTAGTTATTAAATAGTTAATAACTATTTAATAACTATTCTAACTAGCTAAAATAAATACAAAGTTACCTGTAAAATAAATATAAATCCTAAGATAGCTACAATGTAATTATTAATTACATTGTAGCTATCTTAGGGTTTATTTTACAGGTAAGTATTTAGTTTTAAATAGGAATAATTTATTAAAGTATAGTGTAGTGTTAGGTGTAATTGTAACTTAGGTTAGTTTTTATTTTACAGGTAAATTTCTCTTTATTTTAGCTAGGTAAGCTATTAAATAGTTAATAACTATTTAATAGCTATTGTACCTAGTTAAAATAAATTGAAAGATGCCTGTAAAATAAAAATAAATCCTAACATAGCTACAATATAATTATTAGTTATATTGTAGCTATATTAGGGTTTATTTTAAAGGTAAGTATTTCGTTTTAAATAGGATTAATTTAGTTCATAATAGAAATATTATTTAGATTTATTTAATTAATATTTAAGTTAGGGGGGTGTTAGGGTTAGTGTTAGACTTAGGTTTAGGGGTTAATAAATTTATTTTAGTGGCGGCGGTGTAGGGGGGGGCAGGATAGGGGTTAATAAATGTATTATAGGTGGCGACGGTGTCGAGGGGGCAGATTAGGGGTTAATAAATTTAATATAGGTTGCAGCAGGGTCAGGGAGCAGCGGTTTAGGGGTTAAACTATTTATTTAGTTGCGGCGAGGTGCGGGATCGGCAGGATAGGGTTAATAACTTAATTATAGAGGGCGGCGGTATGGGGGGGCAAGATAGAGGTTACTAGGTATAATGTAGGTGGCGGTGGGCTCCGGGAGCGGCGGTTTAGGGGTTAATACATTTATTATAGTTGCGGCGGGGTCAGGGAGCGGCGGTTTAGGGGTTAATATGTATAGAGTAGCTTGCAGGGGGGTCCGGGAGTGGCGGTTTAGGGGTTAACATATTTATTATAGTGTCGGTGGGCTCCGGGAGCGGCGGTTTAGGGGTTAATATGTATAGAGTAGCTTGCGGTGGGCTCCGGGAGCGGCGGTTTAGGGGTTAATATGTATAGAGTAGCTTGCGGTGGGCTCCGGGAGCGGCGGTTTAGGGGGTAATAACTTTATTTACTTGCGGCGGTGTAGGGGGACAGATTAGGGGTGTTTAGACTCGGGGTACATGTTAGGGTGTTAGGTGCAGACATCTCCCATAGAAATCAATGGGATATCTGGCAGCAGCGAACTTGTACTTTCGCTATGGTCAGACTCCCATTGATTCCTATGGGATCCGCCGCCTCCAGGTTGGCGGATTGAAAACCAGGTACGCTGGGCCGGAAAAGTGCCGAGCGTACCTGCTAGTTTTTTGATAACTAGCAAAAGTAGTCAGATTGTGCCGCACTTGTGTGCGGAACATCTGGAGTGACGTAAAAATCGATCTGTGTCGGACTGAGTCCGGCGGATCGAAGTTTACATCACAAAATTCTACTTTTGCCGGTCTCTAGCCTTTGATAACTAAGGGGAATCAGCCTTGCCACAAATACGCTGCGGAATTCCAGCGTATGTGAGGTTGACGGCTTGATAACTTGGCCCCATAGTGTTTTTTATTTGGATGATGTCATCATTTTTTGTTTTCTTTTTATATGTATTTTTGGCATCATTATAACATCAACAAAACTTGTCTAGCTTTTTCTAGCATCAACAGTTCTGTACATCAACAACGTGGCCTTGAAAATCTGTTATACAAGAGTTTAGACATACGCACTTGTAATTATTGGAATGAGCATCCATCTTAGGATTTTCTAATACAAGGTTAAACAATCCTCCATTTTAGTTTCAGTACAGAAAATCATATAACATCATTTGTTACTATTTTAATTACACTAAACATAGTTTTAAATCTTATATATTTTAAAAGAACTTTATTTAAACATATATTTGAATATTGCAGGATAAGCATATGAAAGATTTAAATTCATCCTTTATTAATATGATATATATGTAAGGTTACACTCCTTTATGTATTGGAGATGTATATGAAAGATTTAAAAGATATCTTTCATTTATAGTAAGTTATAAGTGTCTTTCTGAAAGAATGCATTTCTTACTGTTGGTATAGTTTTTAACCCCTTAGTGACCAAGGACGTGCAGGGTACGTCTGAGAAAAAAAGGCAGTTAACGCCTGATGACGTACCCTGCACGTCCTCGGCTAAAGTGAGTGCTGGAAGCGATCAAGATTGCTTCCAGACACTATTACAGTACCGCAGAGATGCCTCAATGTCTAGGCATCCCTGCAGTGCTGTTCCGGAGTGCCGGGACCGGATTGATCACTCCCCCTTGAGTGGTCACTTCCGGTTTTGCTCCACGTGGAGCCCGGCAGTGCAGCAGAGCATCGGAAGCGATCGGACATGCTTCCGATGCTCTGCTAGTGTGCTAAGTGCCTTGGTGGGTCGAGGCACTTAGTTTGTATATAAATTAAATAAAAAATGGGGGGGAAAAAAAAAACGCT
This sequence comes from Bombina bombina, assembly GCF_027579735.1. Taxonomy (NCBI): domain Eukaryota; kingdom Metazoa; phylum Chordata; class Amphibia; order Anura; family Bombinatoridae; genus Bombina; species Bombina bombina. The sequence goes on along the minus strand of NC_069499.1, from coordinate 294,825,729 downwards.
AATAAAATAAAAAAGCCCCCACATATAGCCCCCCCTCCCCCATGAGGCTTCCAAAATGGCGATGCCCAGTGCATCATGGGGCCTCTGGGGGTGTCCCTAGCCTGCCTCATCATAGGGGCAAGCTAGGGTCACCCAATCTGAGCCTTCCCACAAAAAAAAAATAATAATAAAATCTCCCATTTGTCTGATCAGGTCAATATTTGTAAATATTGACTCTGATCAGTGTGGATCTCCCTCCCTCTCCTCACTTGCTATTTTGTTGGAGAGAGAGAGAGACCTGTATTTTAGCAGAGAGAGATTTATTTCTTTTATTTGTTAAAAAATTTAAAATCCAAAGGCTCTTTTCAGAGCCATTAACCCCTAGCTTGCCAGTGATCACTATAAATCACTGGCAGTAGCACAGCTGCACTTTTTTTTGCTGTCTGTGCATTTTTTTAGGGGTTAATTTTTGTTGTTGTATTTTTTTTTAAAAACCCAAAGGCTCCTTTCAGAGCCATTTAGCTAATTTAATTTAATTTAAAGACTATTTAACCCCTAGCTTGCCAGTGATCGCTATACATCACTGGCATTAGCATAGCTGTACTTTTTTGCTGTCTGTGCATTTTTTAGGGGTTAATTTTTGTTGTTGTAATTTTTAAAAAACCCAAACGCTCCTTTCAGAGCCATTTAGCTAATTTAATTTAATTTAAAGAGTATTTAACCCCTAGCTTGCCAGTGATCGCTATAAATCACTGGCATTAGCATAGCTGTACTTTTTTGCTGTCTGTGCATTTTTTTAGGGGTTAATTTTTGTTGTTGTAATTTTTTAAAAACCCAAAGGCTCCTTTCAGAGCCATTTAGCTAATTTAATTTAATTTAAAGAGTATTTAACCCCTAGCTTGCCAGTGATCGCTATAAATCACTGGCATTAGCATAGCTGTACTTTTTTGCTGTCTGTGCATTTTTTTAGGGGTTAATTTTTGTTGTTGTAATTTTTTAAAAACCCAAAGGATCCTTTCAGAGCCATTTAGCTAATTTAATTTAATTTAAAGAGTATTTAACCCCTAGCTTGCCAGTGATCGCTATAAATCACTGGCATTACCATAGCTGTACTTTTTTGCTGTCTGTGCATTTTTTAGGGGTTAATTTTTGTTGTTGTAATTTTTTAAAAACCCAAAGGCTCCTTTCAGAGCCATTTAGTTAATTTAATTTAATTTAAAGAGTATTTAACCCCTAGCTTGCCAGTGATCGCTATAAATCACTGGCATTAGCATAGCTGTACTTTTTTTAAAAAAAACCCAAAGGCCATTTAGTTAATTAATTAATTTTGGTTTTCTGTGACAGATACAATAATGTCAAAGAAAACATATAGTGCTGAGGAGGCATATGCCATCCTTGCGTCAGAGTCAGATGCCTCTATGTCTGACTCAGACCCCAATTTTGACCCTGCCATATGCTCAGATACATCATTAGATGCAGTCTCAACTGATAGTGATGTATCTGTGGCTGCTAGCCCCCCTGCCAGCCCCCCTGCTAGCCCCCCTGCCAGCCCCCCTGCTAGAAGGAGGCGTGTTGCTGCCATTGCCGCTGAAGAGTGGGTAACGCCTCATCTCCAGAGGCCAGATATCCCACCCTTCACAGCAAATGCTGGCATAAATATAGATGTGGCAGGTTTTAGCCCCCAACAGTTTCTGGAGGTGTTTCTGGGTGATGATGTATTGGGGAACATTGTCGCCCAAACTAATTTATATGCCCATCAGTACCGTGCTGCAAAGCCTGAAACATATTTGGCAAAGCAGCAATGGGCCCCCATCAATGTGCCAGAATTTAAAAAATTCTGGGCATTGACTATGCTGATGGGCATCATAAAGAAACCCTCCGTTTGCTCCTACTGGAGCAGTAGCCCCATCTGCTCTACCCCCATACCTCGAGGCAGAGGTATGAAATGATTCTTCATTTCATGCACTTCAGCGACAACAGCCTGTGCCCCCCTAGGGAGCATCCCCAATTTGACAGGCTGTATAAAATCCGCCCCCTGATTATCCACTTTTCTGCCAGGTTTGCAGAGGCTTATACACCTGGAAGGAATATATGCGTTGATGAATCCCTGATGAAGTATAAGGGAAGGCTGGGATTCAAGCAGTATATTCCTTCCAAGCGCTCCAGGTATGAGGTAAAGGTGTATAAGCTCTGTGAGAGCGAGACTGGGTATACTCAGGCCTTCCGGGTGTATGAGGGAAAGGATAGCCACCTTGACCCTCCAGGTTGCCCAGAACATATGGGAACCACTGGCAAGATAGTCTGGGACCTGATATTACCCCTAATGAACAAAGGGTATCACTTGTACTTAGACAATTTTTATACAAGTGTCCTTTTGTTCAAGCTACTGTATTGCTTTGATACAGTAGCTTGCGGTACTATTAAAAAGAACCGCACAGGTTTCCCAGGACAACTTGTACGCACCCGGCTACAAAGGGGGGAGACCTCAGCTCTGCGCCAAGAGGAGCTGTTGGCACTTAAGTACAGAGACAAGAAGGATGTATACCTTCTTACCACCATCCACACAGAGAGGACGGTGGCGGTCTCTGTACGTGGCAGAGCTGAGATCATAAGGAAGCCAGTGTGCATCAAGTCTTATAACCGGCATATGGGTGGGGTTGATCTGGCAGATCAGCTGCTGCAGCCCTACCTAATTATGCGGAAGACAAGGGCCTGGTACAAAAAGGTTGCAATTTACCTAATGCAGATTGCAACCCACAACGCTTTTTTGTTGTTCAAAAAAGCAAACCCCGGAATTAAACAGACTTTTTTACAATTTCAGCTCCAGATCATTTCGGGGATTTTGTACCATGATGCACCTGCTCCCCGGGCGGTGATGGGAGAGAGCAGAGTTGAGGCTACTCATTTTATTTTTAAAATCCCCCCTACTGCCGCAAAGCAGAGACCACAAAAAAAATGCAGAGCCTGTACCAAGAGGGGGCAGAGAAGGGACACTGTATATCACTGTCCTGATTGCCCTGGACAGCCTGGACTCTGCATTGGGGACTGCTTCAAGCGGTACCATACAATGGTCAATTTTTAAAAAATAAATACATTTGCTGTTATTTTTTTTTGTTATGTTTACTGTTAAATTTTTTGTTGTTATTTTTTTACTTTTAATGTGCCAGATTTTAACATTTCACTAATATATTTTTTTTTCTAAAATGGGGCTGTTCTTTTTTTTTTTTTTTTACAAAAACCCCTGTCAAACCTATGCATGGGGGACATAGATGTTCTCAAGGTGCCTTGCAGAAAACAACCTGTAGTATTTTTTTTGCACTAACTTACAACAGTCTCTCCTAAATCATAGTCAAAAAGCAATGTGTGTGTAAAAATGAAAATTGAAAAATTGCCACCATACACTTTCTCCAATTTTTTTGGCTAAAACGGTTGCTTCAAAGGCATCAAAGCACACCATATACAATACCTTGGGGTGTCAACATTTCAAAAATATGCACATTCATGGCAATAAATAAAAGTGGGGTTTACAATTGGCCCCAAACTAAAGATAGGCCTATCAGAAGAAATACTCTCACTTAATAACTAAAATCACAAGTCATAAAATTGTAACATAACCTTCCCAAAATCCTGGCAAACCTATGCATGGGGGGCATAGGTGTACTCAGGGTGCCTAGCAGAAAACAACCTGAAGTATTTTTTTGCACTAACTTACAACAGTCTCTCCTAAATCATAGTCAAAAAGCAATGTGTGTTTTTTTGGCTAAAACAGTTACTTCAAATGACTCAAAGCACACCATATACAATACCTTGGGGTGTCAACATTTCAAAAATATGCACATTCATGGAAACAAATAAATTGGGGTATGTTAAAATACCCCCAAAAAGACAATAGGCAAAGAAAATATGTTAAATGTGAAAAAAAAATCACAAACGCATGTTGGACATTTGGCATTACACCCCCCGAACAAGCCAAGAAACTTATGCATAGGTGGTATCACTGTACTCAGGAGATGTTGGTGAACACATATTGGGGTCTTCTTTGGCAGTAACACATAACAGGAGCTGAGAATTCATGTCTAAAGTACAATGTGTGTGAAAAATAACACACAAAAAATGACTGCCCAATAGTTTGACAAAGACTGGTGGTTGAATTAGTGCATGGAAAGTGTTAAAATACCAGCATTTGAAATACCCTAGGGTGTCTACTTTTCAAAAATATATGGTTTGATGGGGGTAAATTACATTGGCCGGCTTCAGAAATGTCCTACATAGGACATGGGTGCATGGGATGATTTTTTTGGCAGTAACACATAACAGGGACTGAGAATATATGCCTAAAGTACAATGTGTGTGAAAAATAATGCAAAAAAATGACTACCTAAAAGTTTGACAAAGACTAGTGGTTGAATTAGTGCATGCAAAGTGTTAAAATACCAGCATTTGAAATACCCTAGGGTGTCTACTTTTGAAAAATATATGGTTTGATGGGGGTAATTTACATTGCCCGGCTTCAGAAATGTCCCAAATAGGACATGGGTGCATGATGACAGATATGAAAATTCCAAGTTGAAAAACTGGAATGCGCCCCCTAAAAATAAGGCCTTTTAGCCCCCAGAGAACCCAACACACCTATACATGGGTGGTATCACTGTACTCAGGAGATGTTGTTGAATAAATATTGAGGTTTTTTTTGGCAGTAACACATAACAGGGACTGAGAATATATGCCTAAAGTACAATGTGTGAAAAATAATGCAAAAAAATGACTGCCTAAAAGTTTGACAAAGACTAGTGGTTGAATTAGTGCATGGAAAGTGTTAAAATACCAGCATTTGAAATACCCTAGGGTGTCTACTTTTCAAAAATATATGGTTTGATGGGGGTAATTTACATTGCCCGGCCTCAGAAATGTCCCAAATAGGACATGGGTGCATGATGACAGATATGAAAATTCCAAGTTGAAAAACTGGAATGCGCCCCCTAAAATTAAGGCCTTTTAGCCCCCAGAGAACCCAACACACCTATACATGGGTGGTATCACTGTGCTCAGGAGATGTTGTTGAATACATATTGAGGTGTTTTCTAGCAGTAACACATAACAGGGACTGAGAATATATGCCTAAAGTACAATGTGTGTGAAAAATAACACAAAAAAATGACTACCCAAAAGTTTGACAAAGACTAGTGGTTGAAATAGTGCATGGAAAGTGTTAAAATAACAGCATTTTAAATACCCTAGGGTGTCTACTTTTCAAAAATATATGGTTTGATGAGGGTAATTTACATTGCCCGGCTTCAGAAATGTCCCAAATAGGACATGGGTGCATGATGACAGATATGAAAATTCCAAGTTGAAAAACTGGAATGCGCCCCCTAAAAATAAGGCCTTTTAGCCCCCAGAGAACCCAACACACCTATACATGGGTGGTATCACTGTACTCAGGAGATGTTGTTGAATACATATTGAGGTTTTTTTTGGCAGTAACACATAACAGGGACTGAGAATATATGCCTAAAGTACAATGTGTGTGAAAAATAATGCAAAAAAATGACTGCCTAAAAGTTTGACAAAGACTAGTGGTTGAATTAGTGCATGGAAAGTGTTAAAATACCAGCATTTGAAATACCCTAGGGTGTCTAATTTTCAAAAATATATGGTTTGATGGGGGTAATTTACATTGCCCGGCCTCAGAAATGTCCCAAATAGGACATGGGTGCATGATGACAGATATGAAAATTCCAAGTTGAAAAACTGGAATGCGCCCCCTAAAATTAAGGCCTTTTAGCCCCCAGAGAACCCAACACACCTATACATGGGTGGTATCACTGTGCTCAGGAGATGTTGTTGAATACATATTGTGGTGTTTTCTAGCAGTAACACATAACAGGGACTGATAATATATGCCTAAAGTACAATGTGTGTGAAAAATAACACAAAAAAATGACTACCCAAAAGTTTGACAAAGACTAGTGGTTGAAATAGTGCATGGAAAGTGTTAAAATAAAAGCATTTTAAATACCCTAGGGTGTCTACTTTTCAAAAATATATGGTTTGATGAGGGTAATTTACATTGCCCGGCTTCAGAAATGTCCCAAATAGGACATGGGTGCATGATGACAGATATGAAAATTCCAAGTTGAAAAACTGGAATGCGCCCCCTAAAAATAAGGCCTTTTAGCCCCCAGAGAACCCAACACACCTATACATGGGTGGTATCACTGTACTCAGGAGATTTTGTTGAATACATATTGAGGTTTGTTTTGGCAGTAACACATAACAGGGACTGAGAATATATGCCTAAAGTACAATGTGTGTGAAAAATAATGCAAAAAAATGACTACCTAAAAGTTTGACAAAGACTAGTGGTTGAATTAGTGCATGCAAAGTGTTAAAATACCAGCATTTGAAATACCCTAGGGTGTCTACTTTTGAAAAATATATGGTTTGATGGGGGTAATTTACATTGCCCGGCTTCAGAAATGTCCCAAATAGGACATGGGTGCATGATGACAGATATGAAAATTCCAAGTTGAAAAACTGGAATGCGCCCCCTAAAAATAAGGCCTTTTAGCCCCCAGAGAACCCAACACACCTATACATGGGTGGTATCACTGTACTCAGGAGATGTTGTTGAATACATATTGAGGTTTTTTTGGCAGTAACACATAACAGGGACTGAGAATATATGCCTAAAGTACAATGTGTGTGAAAAATAATGCAAAAAAATGACTACCTAAAAGTTTGACAAAGACTAGTGGTTGAATTAGTGCATGGAAAGTGTTAAAAAACCAGCATTTGAAATACCCTAGGGTGTCTACTTTTCAAAAATATATGGTTTGATGGGGGTAATTTACATTGCCTGGCTTCAGAAATGTCCCAAATAGGACATGGGTGCATGACGACAGATATGAAAATTCCAAGTTGAAAAACTGGAATGCGCCCCCTAAAAATAAGGCCATTTAGCCCCCAGAGAACCCAACACACCTATACATGGGTGGTATCACTGTACTCAGGAGATGTTGTTGAATACATATTGAGGGTTTTTTTTGGCAGTAACACATAACAGGGACTGAGAATATATGCCTAAAGTACAATGCGTGTGAAAAATAACACAAAATAATGACTACCTAAAAGTTTGACAAAGACTTGTGGTTGAATTAGTGCATGGAAAGTATTAAAATACCAGCATTTGAAATACCCTAGGGTGTCTATTTTTCAAAAATATATGGTTTGATGGGGGTAATTTACATTGGCCGGCTTCAGAAATGTCCCAAATAGGACATGGGTGCATGATGACAGATGTGAAAATTCCAAGTTGAAAAACTGGAATGCGCCCCCTAAAATTAAGGCCTTTTAGCCCCCAGAGAACCCGACACACCTATACATGGGTGGTATCACTGTACTCAGAAGTTGTTGTTGAACACATATTGAGGTGTTTTTTGGCAGTAGCACATAACAGGGACTGAGAATATATGCCTAAAGTACAATGCGTGTGAAAAATAACACACCAAAATGACTACCCAAAAGTTTGACAAAGACTAGTGGTTGAATTAGTGCATGCAAAGTGTTAAAATACCAGCATTTGAAATACCCTAGGGTGTCTACTTTTGAAAATATATGGTTTGATGGGGGTAATTTACCTTGCCCGGCTTCAGAAATGTCCCAAATAGGACATGGGTGCATGATGACAGATATGAAAATTCCAAGTTGAAAAACTGGAATGCGCCCCCTAAAAATAAGGCCTTTTAGCCCCCAGAGAACCCAACACACCTATACATGGGTGGTATCACTGTACTCAGGAGATGTTGTTGAATACATATTGAGGTTTTTTTTTGGCAGTAACACATAACAGGGACTGAGAATATATGCTTAAAATACAATGTGTGTAAAAAATAATGCAAAAAAATGACTACCTAAAAGTTTGACAAAGACTAGTGGTTGAATTAGTGCATGGAAAGTGTTAAAATACCAGCATTTGAAATACCCTAGGGTGTCTACTTTTGAAAAATATATGGTTTGATGGGGGTAATTTACATTGCCCGGCTTCAGGAATGTCCCAAATAGGACATGGGTGCATGATGACAGATATGAAAATGCCAAGTTCAAAAACTGGAATGCGCCCCCTAAAAATAAGGCCTTTTAGCCCCCAGAGAACCCAACACACCTATACATGGGTGGTATCACTGTACTCAGGAGATGTTGTTGAATACATATTGAGTTTTTTTTTTGGCAGTAACACATAACAGGGACTGAGAATATATGCCTAAATTACAATGTGTGTGAAAAATAACACAAAATAATGACTACCTAAAAGTTTGACAAAGACTTGTGGTTGAATTAGTGCATGGAAAGTGTTAATATACCAGCATTTGAAATACCCTAGGGTGTCTATTTTTCAAAAATATATGGTTTGATGGGGGTAATTTACATTGGCCGGCTTCAGAAATGTCCCAAATAGGACATGGGTGCATGATGACAGATGTGAAAATTCGAAGTTGAAAAACTGGAATGCGCCCCCTAAAATTAAGGCCTTTTAGCCCCCAGAGAACCCGACACACCTATACATGGGTGGTATCACTGTACTCAGAAGTTGTTGTTGAACACATATTGAGGTGTTTTTGGTCAGTAACATATAACAGGAACTGAGAATCCATGCCTAAAATACAATGCGTGTGAAAAATAACACACCAAAATGACTACCCAAAAGTTTGACAAAGACTAGTGGTTGAATTAGTGCATGCAAAGTGTTAAAATACCAGCATTTGAAATACCCTAGGGTGTCTACTTTTTAAAAATATATGGTTTGATGGGGGTAATTTGCATTGTCCGGCTTCAGAAATGTCCCAAATAGGGCATGGGTGCATGATGACAGATGTGAAAATTCCAGGTTAAAAAAATGGAATGCGCCCCCTAAAAATAAGGCCTTTTAGCCCCCAGAGAACCCAACAGACCTATACATGGGTGGTATCACTGTACTCAGGAGATGCTGCTGAAGACATATTGGGGTGTTATTTGGCAGTAACCCTTAACGTTCTTAGTAAATGTATTCTTGAATTGCTATTTTGTCAAAAAATCACCACTTTTTTTTTTTTTTTCAAACTTTGGCATAGATTGGTGGTAAAATAGTTGCATGGAAAGAGTCAAAATACCCCATGTTTAATACCTTAGGTTGTGTTCTTTTAAAAAATATATATATGTGAAGGGTTAATCAGGGATTCCTGACAGATATCAGTGTTCCAATGTAACTATAGCTAATTTTTTTTAAAAAAATTTGGAAATAGCAAAGTGCTACTTGTACTTATTGCCCTATAACTTGCAAAAAAAGCAAAGAATATGTAAACATTGAGTATTTCTAAACTCAGGACAAAATTTAGAAACTATTTAGCATGGGAGTTTTTTGGTAGTTGTTGAAGTGTAGGAGATTTTGAGGGTCAAAGTTAGAAAAAGTGTGTTTTTTTCAATTTGTTCCTCATATTTTATAACATTTTTTATAGTAAATTATAAGATATGATGAAAATAATGGTATCTTTAGAAATTCCATTTAATGGCGAGAAAAACGGTATATAATATGTGTGGGTACAGTAAATGAATAAGAGGAAAATTACAGCTAAACACAAACACCGCAGAAATGTAAAAATAGCCTTGGTCCCAAACGGACAGAAAATGGAAACGTGCTGCGGTCATTAAGGGGTTAATCAAACATTTTATAGCAATTCTAATATGCAAACTAGCACAGTCTTAGCTGTTTTCCCAGTAGATAATGCAGGTCTAGCATGGTGTTAGTCAAATCCAGCCACACCCCCTCCATTACATTCTTGTAGAAAGATATGAAAACGTCCAGCCCTTCGTTCCCACAGAAAAAGAAATGCGTCATTAATGTCCGGTATTCAGCAGAGTAACGGACATGAAATTAAAGTGTCCGTAATAATGCAAACAAAATAAAGTCAGACATTAATGATACAGGAATGAAACGAAACTTTATCATAATCTGCTGCAAGTAGGAGTATATCTGTAATTAATCCATGAAGCGTTGAGCCAGACAGAAAACATTACGTTTGTATTCCGTCATGGAAATCTTACAGCAAACTTTTCATTGAACAAGATAATCAACATATCGTTTGTAATCCGTTATGGAATTATTGCAGCAAACTTTTATTTGAACAGGAACGTCTACTCCTGCGCCAGCAAGAAAAATAGTTGGATCCCAACCAATGTAAGTATATCAAGGATTCATACAAATAATAATCTTCATAAAGCTTTGTTGTAGAATATTAGTATTCCTTTTATAAGTTACAAGATTGTAACGTTGAATAACTGTAAATCCCAAGGTAACAAAGTTTAAATCCTTGTCATTGGAAGATGATCTGCCATTAGGAATATGTCGTAATAAATTCTTCAAGTTATCCATCTGGTAGAAACTGGTTATTTGGTGTATGATTAGATGAGTTATAGATGTCCAGTTAGCGTGGTAATTCTTGCTTGGAGAAATATCCTCATAAAAATGTGTGTCGTAGGAATACATTTATTACGTTCCTTAACAATGAGGAAAAGAAACAAAAAACGTGAAGTTTGCACATTCCTCATTCTTGATTCTGCTTTAATGCAGAGACGCTGATAACAATTTGTAATCCAAGGTCTTTCAAGTCAAGTAGCTTTTAAAGTTAAAAAGCTTGATAAAAAAATTCTTAAAAATAAAAAGGTTGATAATAAATTGTAATCCACAGGTTTTCTTCGTGAAAATAAAGAAGGATTATTAATGTTTCTAACCAATAAGTTTATACTGGTTACATTTACAACAAAAATATATTTATAATACAAATAATAAATCTTTACTTCTACAGATCTTATTGGCATATAAATTAAAGCTTAACAAGATATATGCATATAGCATATATGAATTATAGCATAACATGATAATAAGCGTGCCGTTTCTTTTCTGGCATTACATTCAAAAGAAAACAGATTGACATATAACTGCTCATTTTCTGTACTTAGATTTCCTACTAGGAAGAAAGGACAGAATTTTAAATAAAATGATACACAATACTATGGCTATTAATACAATAAGTACTGGTTTTATATATCCAAATATTCCCAATATGTCTCCAAAGATACCATTCCCCACTGTTGCTAAACCTTGTCCAATGTTTGAAATAATGTTACCCAATGCTGGTATTATTGGACTCAATGACTTACCTAAAGTTTTAATCCAGGTAGGAAAGTCCCCTTCATGCAAGTCAATTCTTAAGAAGTCTGCATGTACCCTTATAGCCAAGTCCTCAATTGCTTCATGGGAGGAGCCTAGTCTCACTTGCATGTTATGTAAATTAGCCCAGAATGCTGTCATTGTATTTGCAATGTAATATGGGGTACCTGCATTATTAAATGTGACCTAGCATGTATATTTTTTATCACAGGTGGTGTCAATTGGTTCTATGCGAGTGTATGGTGATTTTACAGGTGTAACTTTATCAGTACAATCAGAGTATTGTTTATCAACACCACAAGGTTTTTGTTTGTAGACATTTTCACATACTAAGTATCCTAGATCAATACAGTTTTCTGTTTCAATGTATTCCCAGCTATCACAATACTGTGAAACATATTGATATGGTTGTTGAATGTGTGTCATATGATCAGAAGAATCAATTAAATGTCCAAAATTTACAACCTCCCAATTTGTTGTATATACATTTCCTGGTATTATTATTTCATAGTAAATAAATATTTCCCATTTACAATCTTCAGGGTTTTTTGTTATTCTACATTTCAATTCTCTTATATTATAAATCATTGATTTTTAAATATGCAGCATGATTTCTGTTTGTTTGTCTGTTAGACCTTATTGTGTAGATATTTCTGTAACATTCAACAGTGTAATATTTATATGTCCTTCTTGTAAAGTTAACCTCATAGCTGTTAAATAATTAAGTATTGTTACTGCTTTTATTTCTTCATCTACCATTGTAAAATCTGACATTGCTGCAGTCAGTATAGTTACCATATGATTTTTTAAAATCATTAACCTTCTCTTTAATTCTTCATCATTAATATCTGAAACTTCACTGACAATTAACACTGCATCACTTAAATGCCCTGTCGATATTTAAACTTCAGCATTAGACATTAACTGCCTTTGATTTGTTTTTCCTTCTGTATTACAATCATCTGGAATTACATTTTCTATTGTAATATACGTTACATTATCAAATGTGTTATTTGTTCCCCAAACAGCTTCATCATAAGTCTTATCTGCCACATTTTGCTTATAACATTTAGCATATTTACATGGTATGTCATCAACTGTTATATTTACATCCATTTGTAGTTTCATACTTGCAATTACTACATTTACTGGATATCTTATACTATCTATGAGACATTTCTGAAACAGGGAATATATTACATATTTTTTGTTAATAATGTGATGTTTTGTCACACACCAAAACCCAGGCATGCCTGCATAATGTAGGAATCCCTTATCAATGTCTTTAGGTTGAAAATGAAAATGTTTCCCTGATTCCTTAAGGTAGAAACAACAGGATGTACATCAATAGTTTGTTTCCAAGTTACAAATGCCGTCTTTAAATAGATCTTCAACTGTTATATTACAAAGATTGTTCTTTTCTTTGCATGAGTGACTGTAATATGTTGTATTTAAGAAAGCTGCATATCTTGGCTTTGTACATGTATCCCATTCTTTTAGATTCAAAAACATTTCATCTTTTCCTTTCTCATTCCATTCTGCAGGTAATGCTTGCTCTCGCAGTCTTCCTGTCTGTTGATCCACTACTTCAAGCTGAAACTTTACAAATAATTGCTGGTATCCTTCATCTGTATGTAACTCTGGAGTCCACCAATTTGAATAAAGTGTGTTAGTACAAAACACTGCTCCATTATATAATTCTACTCCTCCAGGAATCCTATATTCCTCTTCCTCCGCATTTTCCCAGAATGCAATGCGAGGATCTGTGTGATTTTCAGGAAAGAAGCCTTTTTGAGTTAATTGTCCTGTATTTAGATAAAAAATAGGATATTCTTTATATTTGACTTTGTCAATTGTAATCCCAGGATGTGGACATTGGTCTGCTTTTATTTCTTTTGCAGGCCATCTCCTTGTCCCTTGAAAGTCCACATAAAAGCAATGTGCAAATGTTGAAAAACACATTTTTTCTCTGTATGTCTTTTGTTTCCAGTATTCTTGTAAAGGCAAATCATATTCCAAAGTTTTTGCTTGTATCATTTCCATTTGCCCATTTATTTGATCTTTTACCAATTTTCTTCCCATGTGAGTTGTGATCTTTGCTTTCTTTGATATTACTGTTGAATCTATCAATACCGCTTGAGATATTCCTAATACTCTTTATCTTTGTATTATAGGTTTTGGAAATGGTTTCCAATAAATTCCTTGCGGTAGCCCATTCATCTTTATTTCCACAGGTTGCAGATTGTAATGTACAGCTCTTTTTATTCTTGATATCTTTGGTACAACATCCTCTCGAGCTCTAGTTTGATTCCATGCCAGAACAGCTCCAGGTCTCTTTGCAAGATTATTCCACTGTAGACGAGAAACTACCATGCAAGTTGATATCAATATAAGGAGAAGTATAAAAAGTATCAGTATTGTATATCCCAATATTTTGAGGTTTTTATAATTGAACAAGTTCTTTAACATTTTCAGTCCTTGTTGTTGTATCAGTATTCGTGCTGATAACATAGTAATTATAAAAGGTAAAACAGGATTAGATCTTGTAACTGGTGTTGGTGAATCAAGTGAATCTACTTCATTTATTTGAACACCTTCTTCAATATCATAATAAAAAGGTGTTATAGTCTCTGGGTTTGAAGAAAATGGCATAATTTGAAATTGATTATTTATCTGGTTTGCTTCATTCAGAGTCACCCACTGAGAGTAAGTCAGAGGGTTTGCCATCTTCTAACTCAAATTTAGAAGCAGGTTTTAAGTTATCAATGCTGACAATTCTGTCTTTTGCCTTGTTTGTCTTCTATAACCAAAGTCCTTGAGTTAATGACACTTTTTACCTTTGTAGGAGGTTTCCACCTTGGCCGTAAAGGTTTCGCTGATTGAACTCTTTCCTGGACAAACTGACCAACCTGTGGTGTCCAAGCTGATAAAAGGTTAGGTATAAAAGCAGGTTGTGCAAAACAATCACATATTTCTTGTAAAATAGATAATTGCTCTAATCTCCCTGGTGCAGAAAGGTACTCACTATTAAACATTGTATTCATAGGTATACCATATAACAATGAATTCATAAGGTGTTTTCACAGAAATAACAGAAGGTATATTGTTTAAACCTACTTGTACATAAGTTAACAGGGGATACCACTGTTTTGGGCGGTTAGTTAGTAACTTGGTCAGCAATCATTTTACCTCAGCATTTTTCCTTTCTACAACCCCACTACTTTGGGGATGATAAGGTGCACTGATTTCCGATTTTATATCAAAAGATTTAGCCCACTCTTGTGCTTGAGTAGATGTAAAAGCTGATCCAGCATCTGAGTGTGGGGATTTAGGTTTACCAATACTTACTAAGGAATTGAGACTATCAAGCATGGTACTAGCCGTGGCACTTTTAACAGGGTATAACCATGTGAAACTTGTACAAGCATCAACACATACTAAAACATATTTGTACCCATGTGAAGGAGGTAAAGGTCCTATGTGATCTAAATAAATCAGATCAAATGGTTTATTAGGAACTTCTTTAACAATGTGTGGTTGTTTCTGGTGATTTGGATTATTAACAAGGAGACATGCTTTACAATGCCCTATAACTCTTATGACCATTTTCTTCATATTAGGCCACCAATATTTTGACCTTAAGGTTAATAAGACTTTATCTCGCCCTAAATGAGGATGTCCAATACTAGAATGGGCCATTTCTGTTATGTTCCATCTGTCTATGACAGGGGGAATAAGCAATTCTTTGTCTCCAATCTTAACCATACAATGTTATTCTTTTAATTCATAAAGATATTTTTTAGGATAACCAGGTGGATTAGGTCTGGTTTTATCCAAGCAAGCATTTAACTCTGTGTCAAAATTACTGGTTGCTGTCATTCGAGTTTTAACTGCATTTACCTCATATTTTTTACTTTGAAGCGTATCTGCAAATGTATTGCCTTCTCTGTGCAAAGAAGAACCTAGCTTTCTATGAGCTGTTCCATGTACTACTTCAATATCAGGCTTTATATCCAAATAAGCAGCAATTGCTTTCCATTTGACAATATGCTGCAATGGCTTTTAAACCATTAGATTTCAAGATTCGTAAATCCTGGAATATAGATCTTGCCAGGTATGCAGAATCAGTTACAATTAACACTGGTCTTTATCTAACAATGCTTCCTTCATAGCAAATGCTAATGCAGAAATTTCTGCCAATTGAGCGGAATGATCTCCTAAAGGGATTTGCCATGAACTCAACAAAGTCAGAGTGGGAGAATTTTTTGCAATTCCTGCTCCAGCAGATTTATTTACTTTCACTTTACTAGAGATTACTGCAGAGCCTTCAGTGTAAAATATAGCAGAGTAGTGATAACTTGGATACGTTTGCAAATTCCAAATTGAGGGTTGCTTTGGAGCTGGTAAATCATCTAGAGGTGTCAGATTCTTATCATGAATAAAATGTACCTGTGGGTCTTCCAAAATACAAAACCATTTTATCCATCTACTCTTTAGTGCTTTCTTGTCTGATATAGTTTGCTTTTGTAAGTTATTAAGGCCTAGATTTGGAGTTCGGCGGTAGCCGTGAAAACCAGCGTTAGAGGCTCCTAACGCTGGTTTTGGCCGCCCGCCGGTATTTGGAGTCAGTGATTAAAGGGTCTAACGCTCACTTTTCAGCCGCGACTTTTCCATACCGCAGATCCCCCTACGCCATTTGCGTATCCTATCTTTTCAATGGGATCTTTCTAACGCCGGTATTTAGAGTCGTTTCTGAAGTGAGCGTTAGAGCGACAAAACTCCAGCCGCCTGAAAATAGCAGGAGTTAAGAGCTTTCTGGCTAACGCCGGTTCATAAAGCTCTTAACTACTGTACCCTAAAGTACACTAAAATAAACTACCTATGTACCCCTAAACCGAGCTCCCCCCACATCGCCGCCACTCGATTAAAATTTTTAACCCCTAATCTGCCGACCGCCACCTACGTTATACTTATGTACCCCTAATCTGCTGCCCCTAACCCCGCCGACCCCTATATTACATTTATTAACCCCTAATTTGCCCCCCACAACATCGCCGCCAGCTACTTAAAATAATTAACCCCTAATCTTCCGACCGCAAAGCGCCGCCACCTACGTTATCCCTATGTACCCCTAATCTGCTGCCCCTAACACCGCCGACCCCTATATTATATTTATTAACCCCTAATCTGCCCCCCTCAACGTCGCCGACACCTGCCTACACTTATTAACTCCTAATCTGCCGAGCGGACCTGAGCGCTACTATAATAAAGTTATTAACCCCTAATCCGCAAATAAATTAACTCTTATTAAATAAATTATTCCTATTTAAAGCTAAATACAATATAAATTATAATTACATTGTAGCTATTTTAGGATTAATATTTATTTTACAGGCAACTTTGTATTTATTTTAACCAGGTACAATAGCTATTAAATAGTTAAGAACTATTTAATAGCTACCTAGTTAAAATAATAACAAATTTACCTGTAAAATAAATCCTAACCTAAGATATAATTAAACTTAACACTACCCTATCAATAAAATAATTAAATAAACTACCTACAATTACCTACAATTAACCTAACACTACACTATCAATACATTAATTAAACACAATTGCTACAAATAAATACAATTAAATAAACTATCTAAAGTACAAAAAATAAAAAAGAACTAAGTTACAAAAAATAAAAAAATATTTACAAACATAAGAAAAATATTACAACAATTTTAAACTAATTACACCTACTCTAAGCCCCCTAATAAAATAACAAAGCCCCCCAAAATAAAAAATTCCCTACCCTATTCTAAATTAAAAAAGTTACAAGCTCTTTTACCTTACCAGCCCTGAACAGGGCCCTTTACGGGGCATGCCCCAAGAAATTCAGCTCTTTTGCCTGTAAAAGAATAAATACAATACCCCCCCCCAACATTACAACCCACCACCCACATACCCCTAATCTAACCCAAACCCCCCTTAAATAAACCTAACACTAAGCCCCTGAAGATCTTCCTACCTTGTCTTCACCATCCAGGTATCACCGATCCGTCCTGGCTCCAACATCGTCATCCAACCCAAGCGGGGGTTGGCGATCCATAATCCGGTGCTGAAGAGGTCCAGAAGAGGCTCCAAAGTCTTCCTCCTATCCGGCAAGAAGAGGACATCCGGACCGGCAAACATCTTCTCCAAGCGGCATCTTCGATCTTCTTCCATCCGGTGCGGAGCGGGTCCATCTTGAAGCAGGCGACGCGGATCCATCCTCTTCTTCTGTTGTCTCCCGACTAATGACGGTTCCTTTAAGGGACGTCATCCAAGATGGCGTCCCTCGAATTCCGATTGGCTGATAGGATTCTATCAGCCAATCGGAATTAAGGTAGGAATTTTCTGATTGGCTGATGGAATCAGCCAATCAGAATCAAGTTCAATCCGATTGGCTGATCCAATCAGCCAATCAGATTGAGCTCGCATTCTATTGGCTGTTCCGATCAGCCAATAGAATGCAAGCTCAATCTGATTGGCTGATTGGATCGGCCAATCGGATTGAACTAGATTCTGATTGGCTGATTCCATCAGCCAATCAGAAAATTCCTACCTTAATTCCGATTGGCTGATAGAATCCTATCAGCCAATCGGAATTCGAGGGACGCCATCTTGGATGACGTCCCTTAAAGGAACAGTCATTCGTCGTTCAGTCGTCGGTCCGGATGGATGTTCCGCGCTGGAGGTCTTCAGGATCCTGCCGCTTCGCTCCAGATGGAAGACCATAGAAGATGCCGCCTGGATGATGACTTCAATCGGATGGAAGATCCTCTTCTGCCCCGCTTGGATGAAGACTTTGACCGGATCATGGACCTCTTCAGCCCCCGCTTGGGCTTGGATCAGGACATCGGAGGAGCTCTTCAGGACGGATCGGTGAACCTGGATGGTGAAGACAAGGTAGGAAGATCTTCAGGGGCTTAGTGTTAGGTTTATTTAAGGGGGGTTTGGGTTAGATTAGGGGTATGTGGGTGGTGGGTTGTAATGTTGGGGGGGGGTATTGTATTTATTCTTTTACAGGCAAAAGAGCTGAACTTCTTGGGGCATGCCCCGCAAAGGGCCCTGTTCAGGGCTGGTAAGGTAAAAGAGCTTGTAACTTTTTTAATTTAGAACAGGGTAGGGAATTTTTTATTTTGGGGGGCTTTGTTATTTTATTAGGGGGCTTAGAGTAGGTGTAATTAGTTTAAAATTGTTGTAATATTTTTCTTATGTTTGTAAATATTTTTTTATTTTTTGTAACTTAGTTCTTTTTTATTTTTTGTACTTTAGTTAGTTTATTTAATTGTATTTATTTGTAGGAATTGTGTTTAATTAATTTATTGATAGTGTAGTGTTAGGTTAATTGTAGGTAATTGTAGGTAGTTTATTTAATTTTTTTATTGATAGGGTAGTGTTAGGTTTAATTATATCTTAGGTTAGGATTTATTTTACAGGTAAATTTGTAATTATTTTAACTAGGTAACTATTAAATAGTTCTTAACTATTTAATAGCTATTGTACCTGGTTAAAATAATTACAAAGTTGCCTGTAAAATAAATATTAATCCTAAAATAGCTACAATGTAATTATAATTTATATTGTAGCTATATTAGGATTTATTTTACAGGTAAGTATTTAGCTTTAAATAGGAATCATTTATTTAATAAGAGTTAATTAATTTCGTTAGATGTAAATTATATTTAAGTTAGGGGGGTGTTAGTGTTAGGGTTAGACTTAGCTTTAGGGGTTAATACATTTATTAGAATAGCGGTGAGCTCCGGTCGTCAGATTAGGGGTTAATAATTGAAGGTAGGTGTCGGCGATGTTAGGGAGGGCAGATTAGGGGTTAATACTATTTATGATAGGGTTAGTGAGGCGGATTAGGGGTTAATAACTTTATTATAGTAGCGCTCAGGTCCGCTCGGCAGATTAGGAGTTAATAAGTGTAGGTAGGTGGCGGCGATGTTGGGAGCGGCAGATTAGGGGTTAATAAATATAATATAGGGGTCGGCGATGTTAGGGCAGCAGATTAGGGGTACATAGGGATAACGTAGGTTGCAGCAGTTTACGGAGCGGCAGATTAGGGGTTAAAAAAAATATGCAGGGGTCAGCGATAGCGGGAGCGGCAGATTAGGGGTTAATAAGTGTAAGGTTAGGGGTGTTTAGACTCGGGGTACATGTTAGAGTGTTAGGTGCAGACGTAGGAAGTGTTTCCCCATAGGAAACAATGGGGCTGCGTTAGGAGCTGAACGCTGCTTTTTTGCAGGTGTTAGGTTTTTTTTCAGCTCAAACAGCCCCATTGTTTCCTATGGGAGAATCGTGCACGAGCACGTTTTTGAGGCCGGCCGTGTCCGTAAGCAACTCTGGTATCGAGAGTTGCATTTGTGGTAAAAATGCTCTACGCTCCTTTTCTGGAGCCTAACGCAGCATTTGTTTGAACTCTCGATACCAGAGTTAAATTTATGGTGCGGCCAGAAAAAAGCCCGCGGAGCGTTAACAGCCCTTTTACCGCCAAACTCCAAATCTAGGCCTCAGTGAGGCTACTGATGTATGTATATATATATATATATATATATATATATATATATATATATATATATATATATATATATATCCCCTGTGCAACCTGTCTTGACTTTAACACTGCTATATTAACAGCTACCAAAAGCTTCTCTATCATAGTAAATTTTATCTCTGTTTGTGAATATACATAAGATAGAAGTGCTATTGGAATTGTCTCATTTGCATTATACAACCTTATATAGCTTGCATTCGGTGATACATTTATGTAAACTGATAGGTCCTTAGTACTATCTTTTTAAGCTAAGTACTCTGTTCTGTTAACTGCCTCTAATAATGCATTTAATGCATCCTCTTCCTGAGTTGCCCATTTAAAAGGTATCCTTGGTCTTTTTGTTTCAGATTTTATTTCCCTTGAGACTGCAGCATGCAAAGGTGCAATTAACACATTGAAATCAGGTATGAAAAACATTGCATAATTCAGTAAACTAATTATACTATGTAATTGTTTTAGAGAATGTGGATGTGTTAAAGCTGCTATTTTTTTTTATAATTATCAGATAATCCTCTCCCCCTTTCAGAAATTTCAAATCCCAAGAACGTAACAGTATGTCTTGCAATTTGAGATTTCTTAAGAGATACTACATAACCTGCATCATGTAATATAG
Organism: Bombina bombina; assembly: GCF_027579735.1. Classification (NCBI taxonomy): domain Eukaryota; kingdom Metazoa; phylum Chordata; class Amphibia; order Anura; family Bombinatoridae; genus Bombina; species Bombina bombina. Next base: position 294,805,338 of record NC_069499.1, on the reverse strand, counting down.
TCAATATCTGATCGAAGACTGCTATGTGCTCCTCCTCACTATCATGTGAAAAATATATGTCATCTACATATACCTCAACTTCTGGAAATTTAGATAATAAATTTACTATGTCTGAAGTAAATAACACACTGGAATTCAAAAATCCCTGAGGTAATCGGGTAAATACCAACGAGTAAATACCAACGTTTTGCCCCTCCAAGTAAAACCTGTTATCCAGTAAAATATCCTGGAGTAATAGGATGACTCCAAAATCCATTTGCTAAGTCTAACTTTGTCTTAAAAGTTTTTCTTCGCAAATTATGTAAAATAGAAGGTGCATGTGTATTCTTTGTTGCTACCTTTGGTGTAACCCTATTAGCTTCCCTATAGTCTAATACCATGCGCCAAGTACCAACCGGTTTGGGAACTAGGTAAACTGCTGAGTTCATTTGACTGTACTGTTCTTTTAGTACTCCTTGTTTAAGTAAATCATCAATGACTTTCTGTATATAGGGAATGGCTACACCATTGATTTTATACTGTGCCTGTTTCTTAGGAATTACTGTGCCTGTAGCAATATGATGATTGATTCCTTTACGATGTCAAACCTGATTTTCCCACTTCTGAAATATTTTAACATTTTTCTTTAAGCAAAAATCTGAGTTTCTAACATCAGATACTGCAGTATTATCTAATTGCACTTTCATGAATGCATCTACATCAACTCTAGTAGTTAAAGGAAGTTCATCTTCCTGCTGTAATGAAATAAAATGTGATACATCCTTATAAGCTATAAGAAAATCAGAATCAAGCTTAGGATGCTGAACTAATTCTAAGTGCACTCTTTTACCATTTATATTTACTTGTGCATTATATGTGGGATAAGTACCTTCACCCTCTAAAGTCTGTATAGTTATATTGCCTAGTACATCGTCTTTTAAGATATTTGATCGTACTAAAGATATTTCTGCTTGTGTATCTAAATACCCTTCATAATTCTCTCCCCCATATTCTACTGTTAATTTTACTTCATTCATCTTTAGACTCTTCTGGGATGTCTGATAGTGATTTCTTTATTTTCCCTACTTTTTTAGTAGTAGCTGGGGTAACCGAAATTTCACCCCTTTCAATAGAACAAGTTTCACGCTCCTGATATCTATCCTGACACCCTGTACCTTTTCCCCTATATCTTACACTACCATTTCCAAATCCATAACGATCAGGAGTTTTTATAAATGGTCTCAATGTCTTGCGTGGAAACTCCTCAGAAGGCAAATCTGAAGATTTGCTCTGAATTGTTTTAAACCGATTCTCATTGTTGTTGGAGGTGCTTGGGAGTAAGGTGGTGGAGGGTTAAATTTAGTTTCTTTTTGTGGATATTGTTCTCTTGCATTCTTTTCTACAAGCTGAGCTCTGATTTTCCTTTACTGGAATATCATTTCTCCTCTCCTTTCCTTTTCTCAGTTTTTTTAAGCTCCTAGTGCATCTCCAGTCAGGTCCTAGTATGTCTTAATATATCAGGCATTTGTTTAGGTCTCTCTGCTATAGGTACAGAGCTTATTTGTTTCTCTATATCTAAAATTAAGCCTTGTCCATTTGGTTTTAAACAACCCCATAACATGTCATGATTATTCTCTGTAAATCTCAGCCCTAACAAATATGCTGCTACAATGCCACTATTTGTATTCACTATTCCTAGAGTATCAGCAAGTGAAGCTAACGTAACTTTACTATGTGTCTTTTCATATAATGCACAAATCACTGAATTCCAGTCTCTTGCCTCATCTATAGAAACACATAATTCAGGGGGTAATATAGCATTAACCAATGCTCTTTTTTGTGGAGGATAATGAGTTGGATAAACTCCATCTAATGCATGAACTCTGTCATTTAACCACAATGCTTTATTCTTTGGATTATATGGCATTACTCCAATTGTTGCTTTTATATTTCAGAAGGAATTCCTGCAGCTTGAGCAAAAAAAACAACAAAAAAACTTGCTATATTCCTGACACTCCAGACATTTCACTATTTAAAACCTGAGCTTACATATAACTTAAAACTTTTATTTCACACAAAGGGTTTTCCCTCTCAGCTTGCTCATCTGTTGCAACTGGTGGTAATTCATTTTCCCTTACTGGCCTGTACAAACTAGATCTAGGAGTACCCCACATCTCAATTCTGGCTAAAGGGCCATGTCTTTGTACTCCTGTAGCAATAACAGGAGGTTTGCCTAAAATCTCTACTATACCATCATAAGAAACATTTGTAATTCTATGTGTTGCAGGATCAAAATCTGCATCTATAGTGCGATATGTAGGCTGTCGCAAAGCTACTCCAGCAGCATTAGTAAAGTTTAAACAAATTAAACCATACCTGTATCTCCAAAGCAATAACCTCATAATTTCCAATGTCCCTACCATTCTGCATTTTAAACACATCATTGCCATGATATTTTAGTACCTTGTACTACGTATAAGAGGACCTAGGTAAAATTATAATAAAATTTATAAAACAAATATTATCTCTCAAAAACACCCAGGGGCGCCAATTGTAGTGGTTCACACCTAATTCATTCATAAGGTTTTAAAGCACAGTTATATTGAAATATGAATTTCAAGCACTGACCTTTAATATTATACCAATGAAATAGGTCTCATTTCTTACAAAGAAAGCTTCTGAGTACAATAATAATAAGAAATGGTATTAAGAGAGAAACATTGTTATAAAATAAATTATTATACAGAAAAATTAGCTTACAGAAGTAATACAAAATTAAATTCATTTAAATCCAAAATACACAGAGTTAAAAGACTATCAGTTAAACTTGCTTTCAATAACAATTGTTTACATACCACTCAAAATTCGTATCCTTATAGATGCTCAATAACATCCTGTCATAGTCACCTGCCTCATGTTTACAACAAGGTGTATTTATAGTGTTTTTTATTTGGATGACATCATCATTTATTGTTTTCTTTTTATATGTATTTTTGCATCATTATAACATCAACAAAACTTGTCTAGCTTTTTCTAGCATCAACAGTTTTGTACATCAACAACGTGGCCTTGAAAATCTGTTATACAAGAGTTTAGACATACACACTTGTAATTATTAGAATGAGCATCCATCTTAGGATTTTCTAATACAAGGTTAAACAATCCTCCATTTTAGTTTCAGTACAGAAAATTATATAACATCATTTGTTACTATTTTAATTACACTAAACATAGTTATAAATCTTATATATTGTAAAATAACTTTATTTAAACATATATTTGAATATTGCAGGATAAGCATATGAAAGATTTAAATTCATCCTTTATTAATATGATATATATGTAAGGTTACACTCCTTTATGTATAGGAGATGTATATAAAAGATTTAAAAGATATCTTTCATTTATAGTAAGTTATAAGTGTCTTTCTGAAAGAATGTATTTCTTACTGTTGGTATAGTTTTTAATCAAACATTTTATAGCAATTCTAATATGCAAACTAGCACAGTCTTGGCTGTTTTCCGAGTAGATAATGCAGGTCTAGCACGGTGTTAGTCAAATCCGGCCACAATGGGACAAGACGTAGCCAAACAGAGGAGGAAAGGGATTTGGGAGTAGTAATATATAATAAGCTAAAGATGGGTGCACAATGCAGGGCAGCGGATTCAAAGGCTAATAAGATACTAGCATGTATTAAAAGAGGCATTGATTCAAGGGAGGAAACCATAATTCTGTCACTATATAAAACCCTAGTAAGACCTCACGTTGAGTATGGAGTGCAGTTATGGGGACCGATCGCCAAAAAGATACTACAGAACTAGAAAAAGTTCAGAGAAGGGCCACAAAGCTAATAAGGGGAATGGAGAATTTAAGCTATGATGAGAGGCTAGGCAAACTGGGTCTGTTTTCTTTATAAAAAAGGGCACTTGAGAGGTGACATGATTACTTTATATAAATATATTCAAGGCCCATATAAAGAGATGGCAGAAGCTCTGTTTATTCCAAGAAAATTGTTTGTGACAAGAGGTCACAATTTAATGTTGGAGGAAAGGAGATTTAATTTCCTGCAACGGAAATGTTTTTTCAATGTAAGAGCAATAAAATTGTGGAACTCATTACCAAAGGAGGTAATGAATGCTAATACCCTAGATACATTTAAAAATTGTTTGGATACATTTCTGTCTAGAAACAAAATTCATGGATGCTGTGTTAGTACAGCAGGAAGAAGCAGGCTGGGTGATCGGCGATTCAATGTTTCAGAAGAAGAAGGTAAGTATTTGTAAAATCCGGTGCAATGTAAACTATCATGAATGAATTCGCCCTTGTTTTAAATAGTTTTTTTTAAAAACCGGGCACTGATTTATGAAAGTTGACATTCACTTTAAGTGGCAATTTACTGAACCCTCAGTTCTCACAAGTGTCACTGCAGCTCATGGAGCCAATAGCATTGCGCAGATTTAACATTCCAAAACTAGGTTACCCTGCCCTTAGCTTTGACACAGATTTATTTTGAAATGTTTTCACTCCTCCTGTCCTTTCTGCTCTGTGGTGGCTATCACCCTTCAATCCCAGATCCTTAGAGAACTGCTGGCCACTGTGTCCAATGAGCTTTATGCATGTCTTTCTCCTTCTTCTCCTCCCTTGGAGGTGTATTTTCAAGGTATATGCAGAGGCGTAACTATAAACCTCAGGGCCCCGGTGCAAGAATCCATGAAGGCCCCCCCCCCCCTGTAAAAAAAAATGCTTTTTATACATTTCATTTTTCTCTCTTCTTTTTTTTTTTTTTTTTTTTTTTGAAACATGTAAAACAGTAAAAGAAATTCTTTTATTCATGAAAACTTTCACTTAAAATGAGAAAGGGGAGGGAGGGAGAGAGACACAGGGGGTAGGGAGGGAGAGAGACACAGGGGAGGGAGGGAGAGAGAAACAGGGGATGGAGGGAGAAAGACATAGGGGAGGGAAACACAGGGGAGGGGGAGAGAGAGAGATACATAGGGGAGGGAGGGAGGGAGAGAGAGATACACGGGAGGGAGGGAGAGAGACACAGGGGAGGGAGGGAAGAAGGGAGGTAGACATAGGGATGGGGGGAGGGGGGAGGTAGACACAGGGGGGAGGGAGGGAGAGAGACACAGGGGAGGGAGGGAGGGAGAGAGAAACAGGGGATGGAGGGAGAAAGACATAGGGGAGGGAAACACAGGGGAGAGAGAGAGAGAGAGAGATACACAGGGGAGGGAGGGAGAGAGAGATACACGGGAGGGAGGGAGGGAGGGAGGGAGACACAGGGGAGGGAGGGAGAGAGACACAGGGGAGGGAAGAAGGGAGGTAGACACAGGGATGGGGGGAGGGGGGAGGTAGACACAGGGGAGGGGGGAGGTAGACACAGGGGAGGGGGGGAGGTAGACACAGGGGAGGGGGGGAGGTAGACACAGGGGAGGGGGGGAGGTAGACACAGGGGAGGGGGGGGAGGGAGACACAGGGGAGGGGGGGAGAGAGGCAGAGAGGGAGGGAGGTAAAGAGGGAGGGAGAGAGACACAGGGGAGGGAGGGAGGGAGAGAGACACAGGCAGGGGAGGGAGGGAGAGAGACACAGGCAGGGGAGGGAGGGAGAGAGACACAGGCAGGGGAGGGAGGGAGAGAGACACAGGCAGGGGAGGGAGGGAGAGAGACACAGGCAGGGGAGGGAGGGAGAGAGACACAGGCAGGGGAGGGAGGGAGAGAGACACAGGCAGGGGAGGGAGGGAGAGAGACACAGGGGAGGGAGGGAGAGAGACACAGGGGAGGGAGAGAGACACAGGGGTGGGAGAGAGAGAGACACAGGGGAGGGAGGGAGAGAGAGACACAGGGGAGGGAGGGAGAGAGACACAGGGGAGGGATGAAGAGAGACACAGGGGAGGGAGGGAGGGAAAGAGACACAGGGGAGGGAGTACAACCAAACAGAAATAAACAAATTCATGCTGAAAGTGATCCCCCTTACTACAGGTATATGGATTGTAGAGTGTCTTGCTTGCTGTGCATATAGTTACATATATTATGCACATAGGCAGAAAGCCAGCTCACATACACCTCTTGACATTATGCTATACAGTCAAAGTGATCCTGGCTGCTGTGTATATAGCTACATATAGCATGCATACAAACTGACACCCTGCTTGTTATATAGCCACATATATATGTTCATTATGCTTATAGTTACATTTATCTTTCACATAAACAGCTACCCAGGCCGAGCTCATATACTCATATAACATATAAACAGATATTCCTGCTTGCTATACACACATAGCCTGTCTGTTATGCATCAAGTTACACATAAAATACCATACCATATGTCCATACATATAACATATAAACTGCCTGCAGGGCATATAATTACTTCAACCTGCACATAAACAAATACTCAGCTTATACAGGCATCTTTCTATGCTCTCACCTGTAGCCTGCCTGTTCAGTATGTCCATTAGCCCTTCAGTTAACTTGACAGTCAGTGAGTCACAGTGACTCTGACTCAGCTGAGTGAGCTCACCGTGAGTGACCATGCCCGGCCCCCCCCCCGCCCCCACCAGTACTGTTCACCGTGCCCCCGCGCCGTGCCCCTCCCTCCCTCCATCAGGCTGAGCAGCTTACCTGAGGTTGAACGGATTTCAACAGTTCCACTCCGTTCTCCTCAGTAGTCTGTCACACTGGCCCAGACGTTCCCACGCCACACACTCCACTGTCGACAGACTCCTGCTCCTGACGGCTGCACCGCACGTGCAGTCACGAGACAATTGTTGCGATACATGTGCGTGCAGCCATCAGTACTCAGGTGGGAAGAGAACTCAGAGATCAGTGCGCGCCAAAATTGAAAGTTCCGGGCAGCGCAGCAGAGAGCACCTGCGGGCCGCCGTCCCCAGACACTGTCTAGAAGACTCACTCACTGTGACATCAAGCGACAGCACCCGCCAGCCAGTGACAGTCACAAAGTACAAACTGACAATTGTGGCATCATCAATGATCATTGGCATGCGCCCCCTAAAAAATAAAAAAATTAATAATAAAAAAAAAAAAAAACAACCACCTGCCTTGTTGGGCCCCCCCTGTTTGGGAGACCTGCTGGGCCCGGTCGCAATGGCGACCTTTGCATCAACGTTAGTTACGCCCCTGGGTATATGTACTGTGAGACCTACCTAGTTCAGTAAGTCTGCGGCCTACGGTTGCTCCTGTCCTTCCTGCTTTGTGGTAGTCATCATCAGTTAAAGCAAAAAAGTGTAGTTTACTCTTCATCGCTGTGTCCATAGGTCTCGAAGTACGTGTTTTTCCTCCTCCCTTGGAGGTTCTGCTCTTTCTGCTCTATGCTGGTCATCATCCGTTTATGCCTAATTAGGGAACTGATGGCTGCTGTATCCAAGGGGCTCTAAAGATGTTTGTCCTCCTCACTTGGAGGTGCATTTTTGAGGTTTATGTACTGTGATGCCTACCTAGTTCAGTAAAGTTGCATCCTCTCCTGCTCCTGCCCTTTCTGCTCTGTGGTGATCATCACCAGTTAAAGTAAAAAAATAGTAACAAACTTTTGGCTACTTTGTCCAAGGGTCTCTAAAAACGTTTTGTCCTCCTCCCTTTAAGGCATATTTTTGGGGTTTATGTACCAGAGGCCTACTTAGTTCAACTCTGCTGCTGCTTCTCCTGCTCCTACCCCTCCTGCTCTGTAATGGTCATCATTAGTCAATGCCTAATCCTTAGAGAACTGCTGGCTGTTGTGTCCAAGATGCTCTAGGCACGTCTTTCTCCTCCTCCTTTCTTGGAGGTGTAATTTTGAGGTTTATGTACTGTAGACAGAGGCCTACCTTATTCAGAGGCCTACCTTATTCAGCAACTCTGCTGCCTGCTGCTACCTCTCCTTTTCATGCCTTTCCTACTCTGTGGTGGTCTTATATGTCACTGACTAATCTTTAGGGAACTGCTGGTAGCTGATTCCAAGGGACTCTAAACATGTTTGTCCTCCTCTCTTGGGGTTGTATTTGTGAGGTTTACGTAATGTAATCAGAGGCTTAACTAGTTCAGTAACTCTGCTGAATGCTGGTGCTGTCTTTCCTGCCCTCCTCTTAATTAAGTCTCCAAGGATAACTATAACTACAAACTTGTTATGGAGGAGATGTGTGAGAAAGTGAGGAATGTGGGTACTTTAGCATGAGGGGTTTAGTGTTGGGAAGTTAAAGGTTAGAAGGGGGGTGGGCATTAGAGTGGTGTTCAAAAGTAGTACACTCCAACTGTCATGATTGTCATCAACAATATAGGCATCTTCATTACAGGGCTTAATAACGCTACTGTGACTTCCAAAGTAACCTATTGCAAGCAGTTTCCATCCTTACCACTGCTAAACCAACTGAATGCCATTTGTTTGTTGGCATGATGGACATACTGGGCACAATTGTTCAATCACTATATTATCTCTTTTAATCTTTGACAGGTATTGTTTTAAAACAACTTATTTTTATTATTTGTTAAAGCACAGTTTCTAGTGTGTGTTAGAGAATATAGCTGTGTGTGTGTATAAGAGTGTATATCTGTATATGTAAGATAGTGTATATCTTTGGGTGTCAGCGAGAGACAGTGTACACTACAGTACCTCTGTGTGTTTAAGAATGTATCTGTGTGTGTAAGAGAGTGTATATCTGTGTGAGTGTGTGAGAGAGAGAGAGAGAGAGAGAGAGAGAGAGAGAGAAAGAGAGAGAGATAGAGGGTGTATCTGTGTGTGTGTGTGTGTGAGAGAGACAGAGTTTTTCTGTGTTTGTATGTGTGTGCATGTGTGTGTGTGTGTGAAACAGAGCGTGTATTTGAATGTATGTGTGAGAAAAGAGCTGTATTTGAATGTGTGTGTGAGAAAGAGAGTGTGTTTTAGAGTGTGTGTGTGAGAGAGAGAATGTGTGTTTTACTACATTTACAATATTTCCACGCTTGACTACACACAAGAATAGTGTGCACACTTTTTAGTCACTTGGACAAATATTGCACAGGTAAAAAGTGTATTCTGTCTGGATTATGAAAGCTTAATTTTGACATGTGCCTTCAATAAAACTGATTACATTACATTTTTGTGGTGTCTGTTTTGTAAGATCCTATTCCCTGCACATCTGATCCAAAAGGACTACAAGAAGCCTTAAAAATGAAAGGGTGTGGAAATTTTGATGTCCACACCCTTTAATTTTTCTAAAATTTGTAAATTGTAATATAAAATACTTACTGCTAGATTACGAGTCTTGCGTTAGCTTTAAAAAGCAGCGTTGAGTGGTCCCAACTCTGCTTTTTAATGCCGGCTGGTATTACGAGTCTTGTAGGAGAGGGTTTACCGCTCACTTTTTTGTCCAGACTTGGAAATACCGCAAATCCACTTACGTCAATTGCGTATCCTATTTTTGCAATGGGACTTGCATAGCGCCGGTATTATGAGTCTGGTGAGCAGTAAACCCTCTCCTGTCAAGACTCCTACCGCATTCTAAAGTCAGTAGTTATGAGTTTTACACTACAACGCCGTAGCATAAAACTCATAACTAAAGTGCTAAAAAGTACACTAACACCCATAAACTACCTATTAACCCCTAAACCGAGGCCCCCCCACATTGCAAACACTATAATAAAATTTTTAACCCCTAATCTGCCGAACCTGACATCGCTGCCACTATAATGAATATATTAACCCTTAAACCGCCGCACTAGTTAAAAATGATTAACCCCTAATCTGCCGTCCCTAACATCGCCGACACCTACCTACATTTATTAACCCCTAATCTGCCGCCCCCAACGTCGTCGCCACTATATTAAAGTTATTAACCCCTAAATCTAAGTCTAACCCTAACCCTAACACCCCCTAACTTAAATATAATTTAAATAAATCGAAATAAAATAACTACAATTATCTAAATTATTCCTATTTAAAACTAAATACTTACCTATAAAATAAACCCTAAGATAGCTACAATATAACTAACAGTTACATTGTAGCTAGCTTAGGATTTATTTTTATTTTACAGGCAACTTTGTATTTATTTTAACTAGGTACAATAGTTATTAAAGAGTTATTAACTATTTAATAACTACCTAGCTAAAATAAATACAAATTTACCTGTAAAATAAAACCTAACCTAAGTTACACTAACACCTAACACTACACTATAATTAAATTAATTCCCTAAATTAAATACAATTAAATACAATTATCTAAAGTACAAAAAACGCGGAGCATTCTCTTCAATCGACGGCTAACACTGAATGAAGGTACCTTTAAGTGACGTCATCCAAGATGGCATCCCTTCAATTCCGATTGGCTGATAGATTGGCTGATAGAATTCTATCAGCCAATCGGAATTAAGGTAGAAAAAATCCTATTGGCTGATGCAATCAGCCAGCAGGATTGAGCTGGCATTCTATTGGCTGTTCCAATCAGGTATTAGGTTTTATTAAGGGGGGGATTGGGTGGGTTTTAGAGTAGGGTTGGGTGTGTGGGTGGTGGGTTTTAATGTTGGGGGGTATAATACTTTTTTTTCAGGTAAAAGAGCTGATTACTTTGGGGCAATTCCCCCGCAAAAGGCCCTTTTAAGGGCTATTTGTAATTTAGTATAGGGTAGGGCTTTTTATTATTTTGGTGGGCTTTTTTATTTTACTAAGGGGATTAGATTAGGTGTAATTAGTTTAAAAATCTTGTAATTATTTTATTATTTTCTGTAATTTAGTGGGGTTTTTTTTGTACTTTAGATAATTGTATTTAATTGTAGTTAATTGTAGTTAATTTATGGAATTAATTTAATTATAGTTTAGTGTTAGGTGTAATTGTAACTTAGGTTAGGTTTTATTTTACAGGTAAATTGGTCTTTATTTTAACTAGGTAGTTATTAAATAGTTAATAACTATTTAATAACTATTGTACCTAGTTAAAATAAATACAAAGCTGCCTGTAAAATAAAAATAAACCCTAAGCTAGCTACAATGTAACTATTAGTTATACTGTAGCTATTTTATGGTTTATTTTATAGGTAAGTATTTAGTTTTAAATAGTAATAAGTTAGTCAATGATATTTATTTTATTTAGATTTATTTAAATTATATTTAAGTTAGGGGGTGTTAGGGTTAAACTTAGGTTTAGGGGTTAATATATTTAGAATATTGGGGGCAGCAGATTAGGGGTTAATAATATAATGCAGGTGTCGGCAATGTCGGGGCGGCAGATTAGGGGTTAATAAGTGTAAGATTAGGGGTGTTTAGACTCGGGGTTCATGTTAGGGTGTTAGGTGTAGACATACATTTTATTTCCCCATAGGAATCAATGGGGTTGCGTTAGAACATAGAATTTGACGGTAGATAAGAACCAAAAAGGCCCATCAAGTCTACCCATATTACATGTTACTTTTTCCTTAGGATAGCCTTATGCATGTCCCAGGCATTTTTAAATTCCTTTACAGTCTTTGTGTTTACCACCTCAAATGGAAGTTTATTCCATGAATCCACCACCCTTTCTGTAAAAAAATGCTTCCTCAAATTTCTCCTGAATCTACTACCCTCTAACTTTAGATTGTGACCCCTTGTTTTGGCATTTATTTTTTTGTGAAAAATGCTTTCAGCTTCTATTTTATTAAGTCCCTTTATATATTTGAAGGTTTCTATCCTGTCACCTCTTTCGCTTCTATCCTCTAAACTACACATATTTAGATCATAGAGTCTTTCTTTGTACGTTTTATATTTTAGACCATGTACCATTTTAGTAACCCTCCTTTGGACAGCTTCTAGTTTATTTATATCTTTCTGAAGATATGGTCTCCAGAACTGTACACAGTATTCAATATTTGGTCTAACTAATGATCTGTAAAGTGGCATAAGAACCTTGCTATTTCTGCTACTAAAACCTCTTCCAATGCAACCAAGCATTTGACTGGCCTTGCTGGCTGCACTGCGGCATTGTGTACCAAATTTTAAATCATCTGAAATAATAATTCCCAAATCCCTTTCTTCTTTAACTACAGTCAGTAATGTACCATTGAGGCTATAATTGGCATTTGGGTTTTTGGATCCTATATGCATAATTTTGCTCTTGGTAATATTACGTTTCAGATCCCATTTATTTGACCAGTCCTCTAGTTTATTAATATAACAGTTCATTTGATCAACTCCTCCTGGAACATCTACCCTGTTACAAATTTTTGTATCATCAGCAAACAAGCAAACCTTCCCCTTAAGCCCACTTCCAATATCACTTATGAACATGTTAAACAAAACAGGCCCAAGAACTGACCCTTGGGGAACACCACTAGTAACTGATGCCTTATTTGAATGTACTCCATTAATTGAAACCCTCTGTCGTCTATCTTTAAGACAGCATTCTACCCACTTAACAATCTTAGCATCTATTCCAAGGCAATACATTTTGTGGATAAGTTTGTTGAGTGGGACGGTGTCAAATGCTTTGCTAAAGTCTAGATATGCAACATCTACGGCTCCTCCCTGGTCTATTATTTTAGTTGGTTTAGTGGTCAAAGAAATCAATTAGATTAGTCAGGCATGATCTTCCAGCAGTGAAACCATGCTGTCCTTTGTCTTCTAAGTTGTTTGTCTGAATGAAAGATACAAGTCTTTCCTTTAAAAGAGTTTCCATTAATTTCCCTGCAATTGAGGTCAAACTGACTGGCCTATAGTTAGCAGAATCTTCCCTACTACCCTTTTTATGAAGAGGGACTACATTGGCAATTTTCCAGTCTTTTGAAACAACTCCTGTTAGAAGTAACTGATTAAATAAATCAGCTAATGGAGTAGCTATTACGGATCAAAGTTCTCTTAGAACCCTTGGATGAATATTATCTGGACCCACAGACTTATTAACTTTTATTTTTGATAAAGCCCTTGAAACCTCTTCCTCTGTAAAAAGAAAAGTACTACTCACATTATTATTTACAGTAACATCCCTTAATAGAATCTCACTATCTTTACCATCTGTTGTAAAGACTGAACAAAAGTAATCATTTAAACAGTTTGCTATTTGTTTATCATCTTCCACTTCTCTATCCTCATTCTTGAGTCTAACTATCCCTCTGTTAGTTTTTCTCTTTTCACTGATATATCTAAAGAAGGTTTTGTAACCGTTTTTTACAGATTGTGCTATTTTCTCTTCTGCATCAGCTTTAGCCTTTCTGATTAACTGCTTTGTCATCTTTTGATGGGTTCTCCATTTTTATTTATCCTCTTCTGAGCCAGTGAGTTTGAATTTTTTATAGACTGTCTTTTTTGTCTTAACTGCATGTGCTACTTCTCTTGAAAACCAGATTTGTTTTCTTTTACTTTTACAAACAAGCCTAATACAGTGTTTAGTTGCATCTAGAATAGCATTTTTAAAATATTCCCACTGCTCTTGTACTCCTGTAATCTGTGCCATCCCTTTTAGGGATTCATCGAGGTATCTGCCCATGTAAGAAAAATCAGTTGATCTAAAGTCTGACGGCTAGATTTAGAGTTTTGTCGGTAAGGACCTGCGTAGCTAACGCCGGCTTTTTTCTGGCCGCACCATAAAAATAACTCTGGTATTGAGAGTCCACATAAAGGCTGCGTTAGGCTCCAAAAAAGGAGAGTATAGCATATTTAACGCAGCTTCAACTCTCGATACCAGAGTTGCTTACGGACGCGGCCAGCCTCAAAAACGTGCTCGTGCACGATTCCCCCATAGGAAACAGTGGGGCTGTTTGAGCTGAAAAAAAACCTAACACCTGCAAAAAAGCCGCGTTCAGCTCCTAACGCAGCCCCATTGTTTGCTATGGGGAAACACTTCCTACGCCTGCACCTAACACCCTAACATGTACCCCAAGTCTAAACACCCCTAGCCTTACACTTATTAACCCCTAATCTGCCGCCCCCGCTATCGCTGACCCCTGCATATTATTTTTAACCCCTAATCTGCCGCTACGTAAACCGCCGCTACTTACATTATCCTTATGTACCCCTAATCTGCTGCCCCTAACACCGCCGACCCCTATATTATATTTATTAACCCCTAATCTGCCCCCCACAACGTCGCCTCCACCTGCCTATTCTTATTAACCCCTAATCTGCCGACTGGACCGCACCGCTATCATAATAAAGTTATTAACCCCTAATCCGCCTCACTAACCCTATAATAAATAGTATTAACCCCTAATCTGCCCTCCCTAACATCGCCGACACCTAACTTCAATTATTAACCCCTAATCTGCCGACTGGAGCTCACCGCTATTCTAATAAATGTATTAACCCCTAATGCTAAGTCTAACCCTAACACTAACACCCCCCTAAGTTAAATATAATTTTAATCTAACGAAATTAATTAACTCTTATTAAATAAATTATTCCTATTTAAAGATAAATACTTACCTGTAAAATAAATCCTAATATAGCTACAATATAAATTATAATTATATTATAGCTATTTTAGGATTAATATTTATTTTACAGGTAACTTTGTATTTATTTTAACCAGGTACAATAGCTATTAAATAGTTAAGAACTATTTAATAGCTAAAATAGTTAAAATAATTACAAAATTACCTGTAAAATAAATCCTAACCTAAGTTACAATTAAACCTAACACTACACTATCAATAAATTAATTAAATAAAATACCTATAATTATCTACAATTAAATCTAACACTACACTATCAATAAATAAATTAAATACAATACCTACAAATAACTACAATGAAATAAACTATCTAAAGTACAAAAAATAAAAAAGAACTAAGTTACAAAAAATAAAAAAATATTTACAAACATAAGAAAAATATTACAACAATTTTAAACTAATTACACCTACTCTAAGCCCCCTAATAAAATAACAAAGCCCCCAAAATAAAAAAATGCCCTACCCTATTCTAAATTACTAAAGTTCAAAGCTCTTTTACCTTACCAGCCCTGAACAGGGCCCTTTGCGGGGCATGCCCCAAGAAGTTCAGCTCTTTTGCCTGTAAAAAAACACATAAAATACCCCCCCCCAACATTACAACCCACCACCCACATACCCCTAATCTAACCCAAACCCTCCTTAAATAAACCTAACACTAAGCCCCTGAATATCTTCCTACCTTATCTTCACCATACCAGGTTCACCGATCGATCCAGAAGAGCTCCTCCGATGTCCTGATCCAAGCCCAAGTGGGGGGCTGAAGAGGTCCATGATCCGGCTGAAGTCATCATCCAAGCGGGAGCTGAAGAGGTCCATGATCCGGCTGAAGTCTTCATCCAAGCGGGGCAGAAGAGGTCTTCCATCCGATTGAAGTCTTCATCCAAGCGGGATCTTCTATCGTCATCCATCCGGAGCGGAGCGGCAGGATCCTGAAGACCTCCGACGCGGAACATCCATCCTGGCCGACGACTGAACAACGAATGACGGTTCCTTTAAATGACGTCATCCAAGATGGCGTCCCTCGAATTCCGATTGGCTGATAGGATTCTATCAGCCAATCGGAATTAAGGTAGGAATATTCTGATTGGCTGATGGAATCAGCCAATCAGAATCAAGTTCAATCCAATTGGCTGAGCCAATCGGATTGAACTTGATTCTGATAGGCTGATTCCATCAGCTAATCAGAATATTCCTACCTTAATTCCGATTGGCTGATAGAATCCTATCAGCCAATCGGAATTCGAGGGACGCCATCTTGGATGACGTCATTTAAAGGAACCGTCATTCGTCGTTCAGTCGTCGGCCAGGATGGATGTTCCGCGTCGGAGGTCTTCAGGATCCTGCCGCTCCGCTCCGGATGGATGACGATAGAAGATCCCGCTTGGATGAAGACTTCTGTCAGATTATGCTTTGTACAAACCCTCTCTCCTTTTAGTTACACCCACAATTCTCTGATTCGTTCCTCCTTCCTTAAGAGAGCAGCTCACCTTTCACTCCCTGCTCAGTATTGAAGTCACTACACCTGTGAGGATTCCCAAGCTGTTTTCTAAAAGCTTCTCTTCACTCCTGGAAGGATTTCTGAGCCCTTTCTACTTGCCACATTTTGCCACTTTGAACTTCCTTGAACTTGTCACTTTATTTACAGTGGGGTAAGGTACCTTAACTTTGATGTTTACTTTTTCGCTGCTTTTCCATTGCCGCAGCTCATACCCCTGTGTGAACTACTGCCTGTCAGCAATCTGCAGCGGAGTTGCGAGTGAAGCGTGACGTCACTTCCGGTCCTGTTCCGGACTCTGCCAAACCACTCTGTGACATTAACGAAGGTACACAGCAACTACTTTTACTCTTTCAAGTTATCTGCAAGGTACTTTTCTCAGCTGTCATCATCCTATGTACACATACAGCTAAACTTACTACCAAGTATCTGAACTGTGCATTAGATATGATATTTGTACCGGGGTTTCTACCTAAGTTCCACTCCATGTACTGACACACTGTTGCCTGAGTTTTTTCCTTTTCTTGTTTCACTTCTGATAATATCTGAGTGTGATAATTATCAGTTAGAAATCTACCTCTTTCAGTATCCTACTGAGAGAGAATATTCCTAAAGATATATTATTATATTGAACCATTAGACTGAAGGATTCCTTTTTCAGCAATAAAGGATTCAGACAGTCTGGTGTAACAAATATACATTTACTTAGTTCTGCAGTTGAGTTCCACTCCTTCTTTCTGCAAACAGATTCTGATATAATACTGAGCCCAAAAAAGTAACTATGGAACCAGCAGACTTAAGACAAATAGTATATAACCTTACTCAAAAAGTTGATCAGCTTGCACAGGGTCTCCATGATTTACAGATTGAAAATGCTGCCCTAAGACAGGTTATTACAGATTCTATTGCTATTAAACGTAACCAAACTGAGAGTTGTATTGAACCACAAGTTTCCCTTCCAGATCTATTCTGTGGAAACAGAAAAGCCTACAGGCAATTTAAAAACGCCTGTCTCCTATTATTTTCTATGAAACCTAGGACCTACCCCACTGATAGAGTAAAAGTCCTCACCACAATCTCCTTTCTCAGGGGGGATCCAAGGAATTGGGCTGATAAGTTCATAGAAAATCAGGATCCCATTTTAACTTCTCTTGTGGATTTCTTTACTAGTATGGATGAAATGTTTCAAGATACAGATGTTCAGCTTACTGCTGAGATGAGTCTGAGGAATCTGAAGCAGGGGAAAAGACCCGTGGAAGACTACATCACAGACTTTAAACAGTTCGCCACGGATGCTCTCTGGACCCCAGTCGCCCTCCGTAATCAATTTCGGTTAGGACTCTCAGAGTTGTTAAAAGACGAATTCGCCAGAATTGAACTACCTACAACTCTTGAAGCTTTCATGAAGATGGCTGTTCAGATAGACCGACGATTACGTGAGAGGAAGGCAGAGAAGTATGCAACAGATCCAAAACCTAAGACCTCCTACAGCTCCACCACCTCAACTTCTGTTACTCCTACAAAACCCTCTGTAGAACCTATGGAGATTGGCTTTCTTAGAGGCCCCCTCTCTCAGGAAGAGAAACAACGCAGACGCATAAAAAATCTATGTTTGTATTGCGCCAATCCGACCCACAGTGTCCAGGATTGTCCTCTTCTTCTGAAGAATAAGAAATGTAAGTCCTCTAATTTGTATACATCACTTCTCTCTCTGATACAACCTTCTTATTGTACTCTGTCTGTCTCCCTACAGCTGGAACAAAGTCTTCTGAGGATCAATGATGCTATTATTGACTCCGGCGCTTCAGGGAACTACTTGGACCATGACTTCTGTCTCAAGAAAAACATTCCTCTCATTAAAAAGTCCACTCCAATACCTATCAGAGTCATAGATGGTTCTATCATGTGTTCTGGCCCTATAACTCATGAGACGATACCTGTAATGCTCAATATAGCTGGACATTTTGAGTTAATTTCTTTTGATGTACTACCTTCACCTCATTTTTGTTTGGTTTTAGGGTTAAAGTGGCTACAAGTTCACAATCCCACTATTGTTTGGCACCCTTTTCAAATAAAGTTTTCTTCCACTTATTGCAGAGATACATGTCTCCCTAGTCCTCTTTTGTTACACTCGACTATTGATTCTGAGGGGTTACCCCCTCAGTACTCCGAATTTAAGGATGTCTTTAGTAAGGTTGAGGCAGAGAATCTACCACCTCATAGGGCATATGATTGCCCCATAGATCTTCAACCAGGTGCCCGTATTCCCTTTGGTCACTTATACCCCTTGAGCACTCCTGAACTGGAGCATCTTAAAGTGTATCTTGACGACAACTTAAAAAAAGGTTTTATTAGGCCTTCAACCTCCCCTGCTGGCGCTGGGTTTTTCTTTGTTCGTAACAAAGATTCCAGCCTCAGGCCTATCATTGATTATCGTGAACTGAACAAATGCACGATCAAAAACCGTTACCCCCTGCCTCTTATACCAGAGATGATAGAAAGACTTTCAGAGGCTACCATTTTCACTAAGCTCGACTTAAGGGGGGCTTATAATCTCATTAGGATCAAAGAGGGACACGAGTGGCTAACGGCATTTAGGACCAGGTATGGTCTATTCGAATATCTTGTAATGCCGTTTGGCCTTTGCAATGCCCCTGCCACTTTTCAGTTCTTCATCAACGATGTTTTCCGTGATCTCCTGGATATATGTCTTGTTATATATCTGGATGATATACTCATCTATTCCAGGACTCATGAAGATCATGTGAGGCATGTCAGACAGGTCCTTGCACGTCTCAGAGCACATAAACTCTACGCTAAACTGGAGAAATGCAAATTTCATACAACCCAGGTTTCTTTTCTGGGATATGATATATCCCCATCTGGAATTCAAATGCAGAAAGAAAAGGTTGAAGCTGTTCTGGATTGGCCTGAACCTAAGACCAAAAAAGACCTCCAACGCTTCCTTGGGTTTTCAAACTATTATAGGAAATTTATTAAAGGATTTTCTAAAATAGTGAAACCTCTCACGGTTTTAACTGGGTCTACAACATCTTTCTCATGGGGTTTAAAAGCTAAAGAAGCTTTCCAGTATCTAAAAACCAGATTCACCTCTGCGCCAATTCTTCAATTTCCCAATCCTTCATACCAATATACCCTGGAAGTTGACTCTTCAGATTTTGCCATTGGAGCCGTACTCTCTCAACAAAAATCTCAAACTGATCCTCTCCATCCAATTTCATACTTCTCCAAACTTATGTCACCTGCCGAACAGAATTATGCCATTGGCGACAAGGAGTTGTTGGCCATCCGACGCTCTCTTGAACATTGGAGACATCTCCTGGAAGGCACTACTATACCAATCAATATATTTACAGATCACAAGAACCTTCAATATCTTCAGTCTAATAAAACTTTATCTGCTAGACAGGTTCGTTGGAGCCTGTACTTTGACCGCTTCAATTTTGTTATCATTTACAGACCAGCTAATAAGAATATCAAAGCTGATGCTCTTTCTCGTCTACCTGAACGATCTGTAAATCTATCCGCCAGAAAGGACATTGTTCCCCCACATTGCTTCGTAGGTCTCACTACCCCTTTCTTTACTGATCTTCAGAATTACTGCAATGAACAATCAACTCCTCCTGAACCAACTCTAGTCAAGACTAATGGTATCTATTACCATGGAGAGAAAATTTTTATACCACCTTCCTTGAGGACAAACGTTATACAGTCCTGCCATGACATTCCTTTAGCAGGACACCCAGGTGTCCAACGAACTCTTGATCTTGTTTCTCGGTCTTACTGGTGGCCATTCATGAAATCCACTATTTCTGAATACATTGCCAGTTGTAGGACTTGTATCACCTGTAAACCCGAAAGAAAACCACCTTTTGGGTTGCTTATGCCATTACCAATTCCCAACAAGCCTTGGCATCATGTGTCCATGGATTTTATAGTAGACTTACCACCATCAAAAGGACAAACGACTATACTCGTTGTCATTGATTTATTCACTAAAATGGCACATTTTATTCCATTCCATAAACTCCCTACTTCCTCTGAAACCGCTACCCTTTTCATAGACCACGTCATCAAATTACACGGGATCCCATCCATCTTAACGACTGATAGGGGTACGCAATTCACCTCAAAATTTTGGAGCAAGTTATGTGAATTGACTAAGATGGAACATCGCTTTACCACAGCTTTTCATCCGCAAACGAATGGACATTCGGAAAGGTTGAATCAATGGCTTGAACATTTCTTGAGATGTTATTGTTCCTATCAACAGAATGACTGGATGACATATCTCTCTATGGCAGAATTTGCTTACAATAACCTATCTAATTCATCTACCAAAGTAACACCTTTTTTTGCAAATTATGCTTACCACCCCACAATGACTTTCTCAACTCTTCCTTCCTCAGATTCACCTGTCATCGATGATCTGCATTGTTCACTTCAGGAGAATTTTAACCAGATTCAGGAAAATATCCGCAAGTCCCAGCTGTCCCAGAAACATTACTACGACCTTCGGAGACGTAAGCCTCCCGATTACGCTATAGGTGATTTAGTCTGGCTCTCCACTCGAAACTTGAAACTACAAATACCATCCAAAAAGATGGCCAGTCTTTTCTTAGGTCCGTTCCCTATCCAGAAGGTTGTCAATGCCAACGCTGTCAGATTGAACCTCCCCAGCTCCTTGAAGATACATCCTACGTTTCACGTCTCGCTACTGAAACCATATTCACCCGCAAGGGATGGACGGATCCTTCTACCTCCTACAAATCTTCCTCTGGCACCGGATGAGTACGAAGTTGACACCATATTGGACTCCAGGTTCTACAGGGGTGTTCTTCAATATTTAGTGAGGTGGAAGAATTATTCCAGTGATGAGGACTCCTGGGAACCACTCTCCAACCTCAACTCACCTAGACTTCTCTCCTTGTATCATCGTCGCCATCCTGACCGACCTCGTCCCCTCGCTGTGGAACAGCGTCCTTGAGGGGGGGATTCTGTCAGATTATGCTTTGTACAAACCCTCTCTCCTTTTAGTTACACCCACAATTCTCTGATTCGTTCCTCCTTCCTTAAGAGAGCAGCTCACCTTTCACTCCCTGCTCAGTATTGAAGTCACTACACCTGTGAGGATTCCCAAGCTGTTTTCTAAAAGCTTCTCTTCACTCCTGGAAGGATTTCTGAGCCCTTTCTACTTGCCACATTTTGCCACTTTGAACTTCCTTGAACTTGTCACTTTATTTACAGTGGGGTAAGGTACCTTAACTTTGATGTTTACTTTTTCGCTGCTTTTCCATTGCCGCAGCTCATACCCCTGTGTGAACTACTGCCTGTCAGCAATCTGCAGCGGAGTTGCGAGTGAAGCGTGACGTCACTTCCGGTCCTGTTCCGGACTCTGCCAAACCACTCTGTGACATTAACGAAGGTACACAGCAACTACTTTTACTCTTTCAAGTTATCTGCAAGGTACTTTTCTCAGCTGTCATCATCCTATGTACACATACAGCTAAACTTACTACCAAGTATCTGAACTGTGCATTAGATATGATATTTGTACCGGGGTTTCTACCTAAGTTCCACTCCATGTACTGACACACTGTTGCCTGAGTTTTTTCCTTTTCTTGTTTCACTTCTGATAATATCTGAGTGTGATAATTATCAGTTAGAAATCTACCTCTTTCAGTATCCTACTGAGAGAGAATATTCCTAAAGATATATTATTATATTGAACCATTAGACTGAAGGATTCCTTTTTCAGCAATAAAGGATTCAGACAGTCTGGTGTAACAAATATACATTTACTTAGTTCTGCAGTTGAGTTCCACTCCTTCTTTCTGCAAACAGATTCTGATAACTTCAATCGGATGGAAGACCTCTTCTTGCTCCCCTTGGATGAAGAATTTGGCTCGGCTGGGTGAAGACTACTCAAGGTAGGGAGATCTTCAGGGGCTTAGTGTTAGGTTTATTTAAGGGGGGTTTGGGTTAGATTAGGGGTATGTGGGTGGTGGGTTGTAATGTTGGGGGGGGGTATTGTATGTTTTTTTTTACAGGCAAAAGAGCTGAACTTCTTGGGGCATGCCCCGCAAAGGGCCTTGTTCAGGGCTGGTAAGGTAAAAGAGCTTTGAACTTTAGTAATCTAGAATAGGGTAGGGCAATTTTTTATTTTGGGGGGCTTTGTTATTTTATTAGGGGGCTTAGAGTAGGTGTAATTAGTTTAAAATTGTTGTAATATTTTTCTTATGTTTGTAAATATTTTTTTATTTTTTGTAACTTAGTTATTTTTTATTTTTTGTACTTTAGTTAGTTTATTTCATTGTAGTTATTTGTAGGTATTGTATTTAATTAATTTATTGATAGTGTAGTGTTAGGTTTAATTGTAGGTAATTGTAGGTATTTTATTTAATTAATTTATTGATAGTGTAGAGTTAGGTTTAATTGTAACTTAGGTTGGGATTTATTTTACAGGTAAATTTGTAATTATTTTAACTATTTTAGCTATTAAATAGTTCTTAACTATTTAATAGCTATTGTACCTGGTTAAAATAAATACGAAGTTACCTGTAAAATTAATATTAATCCTAAAATAGCTATAATATAATTATAATTTATATTGTAGCTATATTAGGATTTATTTTACAGGTAAGTATTTAGCTTTAAATAGGAATAATTTATTTAATAAGAGTTAATTAATTTCGTTAGATTAAAATTATATTTAATTTAGGGGTGTTAGTGTTAGGGTTAGACTTAGCTTTAGGGGTTAATACATTTATTAGAATAGCGGTGAGCTCCAGTCGGCAGATTATGGGTTAATGTTTGAAGTTAGGTGTTGGCGATGTTAGGGAGGGCAGATTAGGGGTTAATACTATTTATTATAGGGTTAGTGAGGCGGATTAGGGGTTAATAACTTTATAATAAAAGCGGTGCGGTCCGCTCGGCAGATTAGGGGTTAATAAGTGTAGGCAGGTGGAGGCGACATTGAGGGGGGCAGATTAGGGGTTAATAAATATAATATAGGGGTTGGCGGTGTTAGGGGCAGCAGATTAGGGGTACATAAGTATAACGTAGGTGGCGGCGCTTTGCGGTCGGCAGATTAGGGGTTAATTATTGTAGGTAGCTGGCTGCGACGTTGTGGGGGGCAGGTTAGGGGTTAATAAATATAATATAGGGGTCGGCAGGTGTTAGGGGCAGCAGATTAGGGGTACATAAGTATAACGTAGGTGGCGGTGTAAGTGTAGGCAGGTGGAGGCGACGTTGAGGGGGGCAGATTAGGGGTTAATAAATATAATATAGGGGTCGGCAGGTGTTAGGGGCAGCAGATTAGGGGTACATAAGTATAACGTAGGTGGCGGTCGGCAGATTAGGGGTTAAAAAAATTTAATCGAGTGGCGGCGATGTGGGGGGACCTCGGTTTAGGGGTACATAGGTAGTTTATGGGTGTTAGTGTACTTTAGAGCACAGTAGTTAAGAGCTTTACGAACCGGCGTTAGCCCAGAAAGCTCTTAACTACTGACTTTTTTCTGCGACTGGAGTTTTGTCGTTAGAATTCTAACGCTCACTTCAGACACGACTCTAAATACCGGAGTTAGAAAAATCCCATTGAAAAGATAGGATACGCAATTTACGTAAGGGGATCTGCGGTATGGAAAAGTCGCGGCTGAAAAGTGAGCGTTAGACCCTTTCTTTAATGACTCCAAATACCGGAGGTAGCCTAAAACCAGCGTTAGGAGCCTCTAACGCTGGTTTTCACGGCTACCGCCCAACTCTAAATCTAGGCCTTAGACTTTTGTTTTACTATGGTAGCTTAGTACCTTAGCCTGAATATTAAACCATACAGACTGATGATCACTAGAGCCTAACTTCTCACCCACAGACACCTCAGATACTATATCACTGTTTGTAAGTACTAAATCTAATATAGTTCCTTTTCGTGTTGGTTCTTTTACTAGTTGCTCAAGAGATTCCCCTTGTAGTTGATTTTGCAACAGGTACTTCCCAGTCTACATCAGGCATATTAAAGTCCCCCGCTACAATAACATTGCCCTTCATTGTACAATTGTAATCTGTACAGTTTAATATCTTATTATTTCATTGCCAAAGAATAGGCATTTTGGTAACCCAACGACCGTGACAAGATCTGTCATCTCCAGACACAAGTCCACATTGTCTTATGTAAATATGAAAAGTGGTGGGTGGAGTTTGATCATTGAAAAACAATGTAGCAGTAGTGTGTGTAGCAATGTTATACAAGCAACCTGAAGAGGGAGCTATAGAGCACAGTCACTTCTTCCACTCTATGTTAAATCTGTGGTAAATTAAGTCAGTGAAAAATAACACTGCACACAAATTAATAGTGTGCATGTCTGGATAGGAGACATCTTATCAGTATGTGCATATAGTAGTAACTGGTTATTCTTCCCTGCTGTCACTTAGCAGTGCCTGTTGCAACCACCTCTTCAAGTTGTTTGTACAACATTGTGTCATGGTATAACAGAAAGAGAATCATTGTAACTGTGGCAACCTGTGCTAAACAGAGATTGGTTCAATCTGCCACGCCCTGTGTGAGATCTGTATCTTGTTTAACTTTATGCAGTCTGTCCAGTGTGCCAACATCTCACTGAAGATTCTCTACTCTCAACCTCTCTGTCATCTGCTGTATCTGCCTGTGTTTCCCCTAATCCAATCCCCAGGATTGAGGCCTAAAGCACAGCAATATTCTGAAGGAAATCTAGGATTGAGGCCTAAAGCACAGCAATATGCTGAAGGCAAAGGGAATGTGAGCTTCCCTAAATCTATGTGACTAAAAGCAGGTACTGCAAGTTAATAAAGATACTGGTGCATTATTTACAAATGATCTATACTTTATATTGAGACTTAGCCTGCTGAACCATTCCCAATGCTTGGGCATTGTTGCACTTGGTGTCTGTGTTTCTTGGCATTCTGTGTTTGCTGTTATCCCTTGTACTCTATTTGTCTTTGGATTCTTGTCTCCATGGCTTGGCTATCTGGAATGCTCTATTGCCTTGCTGTTACCTGCTGTGTTTGTTGATTGGCTGATTACTGGCATTGCCCCCTAGCTTGGCAATCTGGACTGCTCTTTTCCCTAGCCCTTACCTGTTCTGTTGGTAATTTGCATTTTCCCCTAGCTGGGCTATTTGGACAGCTCTTTTGCCTAGCCCCTACCTGTTCTGTTGCTAATTTTCATTGTCCCCTAGCTGGGTTATCTGGAATGCTCTTTTGCCTATCTTTTGCCTATCCCTTACCTGTTCTGGACATAATTTTGGTTTGATCATGATCTATCTTGCTACCTGCAAAAAAAACACCTCACCATTACCTCTGCATAACCAGAATAAGAGGTATGTTTACCCCTGACACATTGCTACACATACTGTTGCCACATAGTACTAACGTCATGCACGCTCCTGAGCTTACATCAGCATACTGCTGACTCATATGCACCTTTAAGAACTAGAAATTCTAATAGTCAAATGGGTAGAGTGATTTTCTGGCATTTCCATATCACCTTTGCATCTTAATACATTACAGCTCAGAAAATTGTTCATTAAATTCATATGTTTATTGAGACAGTGTTAAGAAAACAAATGACAGATCAATTTAAAAAAAAAATAAAATAAAAATAAAAAAACAATTAGATAAATATAATACGATATAAAAAGGAAATAGAGCTGTGGGGATTTTCTATTTTGAGATGCTACTCTCCACCTCCAAACCTAATCTTATCACAGTTTATTCGTTTATAGGAATCTCATTATGAAGTTTATTTGATAAATATTATTAACTTTGTAAAAATGCATTTAAAGCAGCTGTATGCATGAAACATCATACAAGATAGATATATGATCTAGTGTCTTTAACAGTCTTAATTTTTCTGGTTAGTTTCCTGGTCAGTGAAGTAGTTTCTATTCCAATGATAGGGCAAAGTGCATAAAACAGGACCATAAGAGCAATGTCTACTTAGCACTGACAACACATCTCACATGCAATCCGCTCAGTGTATTCAGTCAGATTGTTAATAAGTACACAGCTGCTATAAAATAACAACACCATCATATTCATTTTTACAAGTTTCCTGCTAACAGTCATGGCTTTGTGTAAACTTCCTTCAGGTACCAAATCTCATTAGTCTCTGCCCCTCTTTGACATTTCATACCAGGGGTCCTATAAGAAAAAATAGTTTATTCTAGTTTTTTATTTTGTATTTCCCAGAGAAGTATTATCAGTACTTGTCTTACATCATATTACATTATATTACAGCTGTACCTACCTCATCATAATCAGGTTTGGGAGTGTTGCGGGAGTATACATCTGTGAATTCATATGGGCTGGCCGCTCTGTTCACATGACCTTGATCTATTTTGGCTTGCACTTTGGGAAACAGACCACCAGTAGCAGGACCATTGCCACTGATATCCTTATTAATTAACTGAGCCCTCTCATTATAACTTTTATTTTTTTTCATCCTGCATTTTGTTTGAAAAAAGAAAAAGAGTTGCAATTAGCACATTTTATTTCTAGATCAGTAGTTCATCTTTAGTGAGATAGCCTGAAAATGAGAAGTAGTTAGAACGTTCATCTTTTGTACTTTTCAATGGCGGATTTTATTTTATCTTATACATTTCTCACAACTGGGGGCAAGAGAAGCACACATTGGTCACGGCTGCTGGTAGACAGCCAGGGACCATGGATTTGTAATATAATTGATAAATAAATCATTTGGAGAGCATACAAGTGAAAAGATATAATTACATAGAACTACCCCTAAAAATGTGCCTAATGGCCTAGGCTTAAATATTTCACTGGTACATAATGAAAGGTGAATGTTATTATGCTCTTCTATCAAGTCAGGGTTTAAGATAAAACAACTTTTCTCTGTGTGAGGCCATAATTGTCATACAACATATGCTTGTTTAACCCCTTAATGACCGAGGACGTGCAGGGTACGTCCTCAAAAAAAAGGCAGTTAATGCCTGAGAACGTACCCTGCACGTCCTCGGTGTGGAAAGCAGCTGGAAGCGATCCTGCTCGCTTCCAGCTGCTTTCCGGTTATTGCAGTGATGCCTCGATATGGAGGCATCCTGCAATAACCATGTATGGCCATCCGATGCAGAGTGAGCCACTCTGTGGCCCTCTCTGCACCGGACATCGATGGCCGGTATCGTTGGTGGGTGGGAGCCGACGTGGGAGGCGGCCATCGATGGGCCCAGTGATGTGGAGGGGGGCGGGATCGTGGGCGGGGATGACCGGGGGCGCGCACGGGCGCGCGCGTGCACGATAGGGAGGGGGCGGGCGCGTGCACGGGAGGGAGCGGGTGGGAACCGCTACACTACAGAAAAAGGATTTGCTCATCAGGGTTCTAAAACCTAAAAATTAATAAAAATAAAAAGCGATATCAGGGGGTGTTGGGTTAGTATGTGGGAGGGAAGCTACACTACAGAAAAAAAATGGGGAAAAATAAAAAAAAACAACATTTTTTTCTGCAAATTGGGTACTGGCAGATAGCTGCCAGTACCCAAGATGGCCCCCAAAAAGGCAAAGGGGGATGGTTAGAGAGATGTTTGAGGGGGGATCAGGGAGGTTGGGGGCTAAGGGGGATCCTAAACAGCAGCATATGTAAATATGCTATACAATTTTTTTAAAAAAAAAACAAAGATTCCCTTTATTTTTGTACTGGCAGACATTCTGCCAGTACTTAAGATGGCGGGGAAAATTGTGGGGTGGGGGAGGGAAGGGAGCTGTTTGGGAGGGATCAGGGGGTGTGATGTGTCAGGTGGGAGGCTGATCTCTACACTAAAGCTAAAATTAACCCTGCAAGCTCCCTACAAGCTACCTAATTAACCCCTTCACTGCTAGACATAATACACGTGTGATGTGCAGCGGCATTTAGCGGCCTTCTAATTACCAAAAAGCAACGCCAAAGTCATATATGTCTGCTATTTCTGAACAAAGGGGATCCCAGAGAAGCATTTACAACCATTTGTGACATAATTGCTCAAGCTGCTTGTAAATGATTTCAGTGAGAAACCTAAAATTGTGAAAGATTTAACGTTTTTTTTAATTTGATCGCATCTGGCGGTGAAATGGTGGCATGAAATATACCAAAATGGGCCTAGATCAATACTTTGGGTTGTCTACTACACTACACTAAAGCTAAAATTAACCCTAGAAGCTCCCTACATGCTCCCTAATTAACCCCTTCACTGCTGGGCATAATACACTTGTGGTGCGCAGTGGCATTTAGCGTCCTTCTAATTACCAAAAAGCAACAACAAAAGCCATACATGTCTGCTATTTCTGAACAAAGGGGATCTCAGAGAATAATTTACAACCATTTATGCCATAATTGCACAAGTTGTTTGTAAATAATTTCAGTGAGAAACCTAAAGTTTGTCAAAAAAATTGTGAAAAAGTGAACGATTTTCTTTATTTGATTGCATTTGGCGGTGAAATGGTGGCATGAAATATACCAAAATGGGCCTAGATCAATACTTTGGGGTGTCTTCTGAAAAAAAATATATACATGTTAAGGGATTTTCAGGGATTCCTGAAAGATATCAGTGTCCCAATGTAACTAGCGCTAATTTTGAAAAAAAGGGGCTTGTATTTATTGCCTTATAACTTACAAAAAAAGCAAAGAACATGTAAACATTGGGTATTTCTAAACTCAGGACAAAATTTAGAAACTATTTAGCATGGGTGTTTTTTGGTGGTTGTAGATGTGTAACAGATTTTGGGGGTCAAAGTTTGAAAAAGTGTGTTTTTTTCCATTTTTTCCTCATATTATATAATTTTTTTATAGTAAATTATAAGATATGATGAAAATAATGGTATCTTTAAAAAGTCCACTTAATGGCGAGAAAAACGGTATATAATATATGTGGGTACAGTAAATGAGTAAGAGGAAAATTACAGCTAAACACAAACACTGCAGAAATGTAAAAATAGCCTTGGTCCCAAACGGACAGAAAATGGAAAAGTGCTGCGGTCATTAAGGGGTTAAAACACAATTACATTTGAGCTTTTCTGAGACATAGGGAAAACACAACAAACTTGCTGTCTTCTTCTAAGCTGGTAGACATCTGCGGGTAGCAGCCCTAGCTTGATAGTATATATCATTGCACCATATTTTTTATTAATCACAAACAGAAAACAAGATGGTCGACGATCAGATGCAATCACCCCTCAGTGGTTTAGGGCCTTCTTTGGTAGCCAGAAAACTAACGGCTAGATTACGAGTTTTGCGTTATGGCTCATATCGCTGCTTTTTCACTATCGCTGCTATTACGAGTCTTGTAGGTATAGCTGTACCGCACACCTTTTTGGCCGTAACGTAACTACCGCACCTTTCAAAAAGTCCTTTTTCAATGGGACTCCCATAGCGCCGGTATTACGAGTTTTGCTTGGGAGGCGAAAAAGTGAGCGTTACAGCCTATACCAACAAAATTCGTACCGCTATCTAAAGTCAGTAGTTATGGGTTTTGCGCTACAAAGCTGTAGCATAAAACTCATAACTAAAGTGTTACAAAGTACATTAACACCCATAAACTACCTATTAACCCCTAAACCGAAGCCCTCCCATATCGCAAACACTATAATAAAAATATTAACCCCTAATATGCCGCTCCGGACATCGCCGCCACTATAATAAACATATTAACCCCTAAACCGCTGCACTCCCGCATTGCAAACACTAGTTAAATATTATTAACCCCTAATCTGCTGCCCCCAATGTCGCCGCCACCTACATGCATTTATTAACCCCTAATCTGCCGCCCCCAACATTGCCGCCACCTACCTACACGTATTAACCCCTAATCTGTCCCGCCCCCAATGTCGCCGCTGCCACTATACTAAAGTTATTAACCCCTAAACCTAACCCTAAGTCTAACCCTAACCCGAACTTTAATATAATTAAAATAAATCTAAATAAAAATTACCTAACTAATTCCTATTTAAACTAAATACCTATAAAATAAACCCTAAGCTAGCTACAATATAACTAATAGTTACATTGTAGCTATCTTAGGTTTTATTTTTATTTCACAGCTAAGTTTGCATTTATTTTAACTAGGTAGACTAGTTAGTAAATAGTTATTAACTATTTACTAACTACCTAGTTAAAATAAATTTACCTGTAAAATAAAACCTAACCTGAGTTACACTAACACCTAACATTACACAAAAATTAAATAAATTACATTAATTATGTACAATTAACTAAATTACAAAAAAAAAATAAACACTAAATTACACAAAATAAAAAAGAAATGATCAAATATTTAAACTAATCACACCTAATCTAATAGCACTATCAAAATAAAAAAAGCCCCCCGAAATAAAAAAACCCCTAGCCTACACTAAACTGCCAATAGCCCTTAACCCCTTAACGACCAAGGACGTACGCCACACGTCCTCAAAAAAAATACAGTTAATGACCGAGGACGTGTGGCGTACGTCCTTGGTCTGGAAAGCAACTGGAAGCGATCCTGCTCGCTTCCAGTTGCTTTCCGGTTATTGCAGTGATGCCTCGATATTGAGGCATCCTGCAATTACCTTTTTTAGCAATCCGGTGCAGAGAGAGCCACTCTGTGGCCCTCTCTGCACCGGACATCACCGGCTAAATTCGTTGGTGGGTGGGAGCCGGTTCGGGAGGCGGGTGGCGGCCATCGATAGCCCTGATGATGTGTAGGGGGGCGGGATCATAGGCGGGGGTGTGAGGAGAGGCGCACGGGCGCGCGTGCACGGGAGGGCGGGGGCGGGCGCGTGCACAGGGAGGGAGCGGGTGGGAACCGCTACACTACAGAAAAATGATGCATTAAAAGTTTTAAAAAATAGTATTTATTTATATAAAAATACATTAGTCAGGGGGTGGGGGATTGGTCTGTGGGGGGGGGGGAGCTACACTACAGAAAAAGAAAATAACAATTAAAAAAAAAAACATTTCTCTTGCAAACTGGGTACTGGCAGACAGCTGCCAGTACCCAAGATGGCCCCCAATAAGGCAGAGGGGGGGGGTTAGAGAGCTGTTTTGGGGGGGATCAGGGAGGTTGGGGGCTAAGGGGGGATCCTACAAAGTAGCATATGTAAATATGCTAAAAATGTATTATTATTTTTTTTTTTTAAAACTTTTATTTTAGTACTGGCAGACTTTCTGCCAGTACTTAAGATGGCGGGGACAATTGTGGGGTGGGGGAGGGAAGGGAGCTGTTTGGGAGGGATCAGGGGGTCTGGTGTGTCAGGTGGGAGGCTGATCTCTACACTAAAGCTAAAATTAACCCTGCAAGCTCCCTACAAACTACCTAATTAACCCCTTCACTGCTAGCCATAATACACGTGTGATGCGCAGCAGCACTTAGCGGCCTTCTAATTACCAAAAAGCAACACCAAAGTCATATATGTCTGCTATTTCTAAACAAAGGGGATCCCAGAGAAGCATTTACAACCATTTGTGCCATAATTGCACATGCTGTTTGTAAATAATTTCAGTGAGAAACCTAAAATTGTGAAAAATTTAGCTTTTTTTTTTAATTTGATTGCATTTGGCGGTGAAATGGTGGCATGAAATATACCAAAATGGGCCTAGATCAATACTTGGGGTTGTCTACTACACTACACTGAAGCTAAAATTAACCCTAGAAGCTCCCTACATGCTCCCTAATTAACCCCTTCACTGCTGGGCATAATACACGTGTCGCATTTAGCAGCCTTCTAATTAGTAAAAAGCAAAACCAAAGCCATATATGTCTGCTATTTATGAACAAAGGGGATCCCAGAGAAGCATTTACAACCATGTATGCTATAATTGCATAAGTTTTTTGTAAATAATTTCAGTGAGAAACCTAAAGTTTGTGAAAAAAATTGTGAAAAAGTGAACAATTTTTTTTATTTGATCGCATTTGGCGGTGAAATGGTGGCATGAAATATACCAAAATGGGCCTAGATCAATACTTTGGGATGTCTTCTAAAAAAAAATATATACATGTCAATGGATATTCAGGGATTCCTGAAAGATATCAGTGTCCCAATATAACTATCGCTAATTTTGAAAAAAAGTGGTTTGGAAATAGCAAAGTGCTACTTGTATTTATGGCCCTATAACTTGCAAAAAAAGCAAAGAACATGTAAACATTGGGTATTTCTAAACTCAGGACAAAATTTAGAAACTATTTAGCATATGTTTTTTTTTTTGGTGGTTGTAGATGTATAACAGATTTTGGGGGTCAAAGTTAGAAAAAGTGTTTTTTTTTTCCATTTTTTCCTCATATTTTATAAAAAAATTTTATAGTAAATTATAAGATATGATGAAAATAATGGTATATTTTGAAAATCCATTTAATGGCGAGAAAAACGGTATATAATATGTGTGGATACATTAAATGAGTAAGGGGAAAATTACAGCTAAACACAAACACAGCAGAAATGTAAAAATAGCCTTGGTCCCAAACGGACAGAAAATGGAAAAGTGCTGTGGTCATTAAGGGGTTAAAAGGGCCTTTGCGGGGGATTGCCCCAAAGAAATCAGCTCTTTTACCTGTAAAAAAAAATACAAACAACCCCCAACAGTAAAACTCACCACCCACACAACCAACCCCCCCCAAAAAAAAAACTACCTAAAAAACCTAAGCTCCCCATTGCCCTGAAAAGGGCATTTGGATGGGCATTGCCTTTAAAAGTGCATTTAGCTGTTTTACGTTGCCCAAAGTCCCTAATCTAAAAATAAAACCCAATAAAAACAAATAAACCCTTAAAAAAACCTAACACTAACCCCCAAAGATCCACTTACAGTTTTTGAAGACCGGACATCCATCCTCATCCAGCTGGGAGAAGTCTTCATCCAAGCGGCAAGAAGTCGTCATCCAGGTGGGCAGAAGTCTTCATCCAGACGGCATCTTCTATCCTCATCCTTCCGATGCGGAGTGGCTCCATCTTCAAGACATCCGGCGCAGAGCATCCTCTTCTTTCAATGGCTCTTGAAAAATGAAGTTTCCCTTTAAATTATGTCATCCAAGATGGCGTCCCTTGAATTCCGATTGGCTGATAGAATTCTATCAGCCAATCGGAATTAAAGGGTAAAAAATCCTATTGGCTGATGCAATCAGCCAATAGGATTGAGCTTCAATCCTATTGGCTGATCCAATCAGCCAATAGGATTGAGCTCGCATTCTATTGGCTGTTCCAATCAGCAAATAGAATGCAAGCTCAATCCTATTGGATGAAGACTTCTCCCGGCTGGATGAGGATGGATGTCCGGTCTTCAAAAACTGTAAGTGGATCTTCGGGGGTTAGTGTTAGGTTTTTTTAAGGGTTTATTGGGTGGGTTTTATTTTTAGATTAGGGACTTTGGGCAACGTGAAAGAGCTAAATGCCCTTTTAAGGGCAATGCCCATCCAAATGCCCTTTTCAGGGCAATGGGGAGCTTAGGTTTTTTAGGTAGTTTTTTGGGGGGGATGGTTGTGTGGGTGGTGGGTTTTACTGTTGGGGCTTGTTTGTATTATTTTTTTTACAGGTAAAAGAGCTGATTTCTTTGGAGCAATGCCCCGCAAAAGGCCCTTTTAAGGGCCATTGGCAGTTTAGTTTAGGCTAGGGTTTTTTTTTATTTTGGGGGAGCTTTTTTATTTTAACAGGGCTATTAGATTAGGTGTAATTAGTTTAAATATTTGATAATTTCTTTTTTATTTTGTGTAATTTAGTGTTTATTATTTTTTGTAATTTAGATAAATGTATTTTGTTAATTTAATGTATTTAATTTTAGTGTAATGTTAGGTTTTAGTGTAAGACAGGTTAGGTTTTATTTTACAGGTAAGTTTGTATTTATTTTAACTAGGTAGTTAGTAAATAGTTAATAACTATTTACTAACTAGTCTACCTACTTAAAATAAATACAAACTTACCTGTAAAATAAAAATAAAACTATTAGTTATATTGTAGCTAGCTTAGGGTTTATTTTACAGGTAAGTATTTAGTCTTAAATAAGTATTATTTAGGTAATAATAGTAATTTGTATTTAGATTTATTTTAATTATATTAAAGTTAGGGGTGTTAGGGTTAGGGTTAGACTTAGGGTTAGGTTTAGGGGTTAATATATTTATTTAGTGTTAGTGATGTGGGAGGCCAGAGGTTTAGGGGTTAATAACTTTAGTATAGTGGCGGCGTTGACGTTGGGGGCAGCAGATTAGGGGTTAATAAGTGTAGGTAGGTGGCGGCGATGTTGGGGGCGGCAGATTAGGGGTTAATAACATTATGTAGGTGTCGAAAATGTCAGGGGTAGCAGATTAGGGGTGTTTAGACTCGGGGTTTATGCTAGGGTGTTAGGTTTAAACATACATTTTTTCCCCATAAGAATCAATGGGGCTCCGTTATTGCAGGTGTTAGTTGTTTTTTTAGCTGGCTCTCCCCAATGATGTCTATGGGGAAATCGTGCACGTGTACGTAAAACCAGCTCAAAGCAGTGCAGGTATTTGTGCGCGGTATGGAGCTCAACGCTGCCATATTTTTGGAAAACCTGTAATAGCAGCGCTATTAAAGGTGAGCGGTGAAAATAACTTGCAAGTTATTACCGAGCCACTCATAACGCAAAACTCGTAATCTGGCCGTAAGTGTTTTACTGGTTATTTTGTTTGAGTCATTGTTAAAATAAACTATATGTGACAACATATATATTTATTTATATCATACCCTGATTAACACACTCCAAACAAAGGAAATCTATGCCATCCATATGTATCTGGACTTACTCTGGGCTTTTGCTAAATTTAATATTTCTTACTATAATAGCCCATGACAAATAGTTAATGGGATGCTAATAACTCACCTCACTGAAAGTCCAATAATTATTCCAATAGTAAGGATAATTAATACTCCAGCAACTGTTGCAACTATTACCAGGATAAGCAAAGAATCTAGGGATAAGAAATAAAACTTTATGGCAGCGCCAAATTTCATGAGGAAAAAATTGACTTGGAATGTGCAATGATATCCTCTAAGTAAATGCTAAATATACAGTTAAAGCAATATCTTGATTAAAAAACAATAAATAACACTAAAACTGAAAAGGAGGTATACATGGAAGAAAGGTGGAAAGTCTTGGTATAAGAAAACAATAACACTAAAACTGGAAAGGTTATACATGGAAGTAAGTTTGGAGAGGGTGACAGAAAGAAGAGCACACAATGTTCCATTTTGCATCAATATGGAAATGTAGTATTGGATAGGTAAGCAAAAAAGTGGCCTATTGGTCACAGAAAGGGTGACCCTGATGATGAGAGTGAGCCAGGAAGTCTGCTTCTGCCCATGCTCAGAAGAGGCAGGATTCAAATTAAATGTTCAGCATGCCTGTTCCTTTAATAAAGCGACAGTCTAGTCAAAAGTAAACTTTCATGATTCAGATAGGGCATGCAATTTTAAACAACTTTCCAATTTACTTATATCATCAAATTGTCTTTGCTCTCTTTGTATTCTTTGTTGGAAAGCTAATCCTAAATAGGCTCATATGCTAATTTCTAAGCCCTTAGAGGCAACCTCTTATCTCAGTGCATTTTCACAGTTTTTTACAGCTGGACAGCGTCAGTTCATGTTTGCCATATAGATAACATTGTGCTCACTCCCGTGGAGTTATTTATGAGTCAGCACTGATTGGCTAAAATGCAAGTCTGTAAAAAAAACTGAAATAAAGGGGCAGTCTGCAGAGGCTTAGATACAAGGTAATCACAGGGGTAAAAATGATATTAATACAGTGTTGGTTATGCAAAACTGGGGAATGGGTAATAAATGGATTATCTATGTTTTTAAACAATAAAAAATCTGGAGTAGACTGTCCCTTTTAATTGCTGACATATACTATGACTATGTATATATTAAACATACCTTAATGTCTTTTTTTAATGCAGTAAATCCAGTTATTAAATGTTTGTATTTTGTATTACATTTATTGATTTTGTTAAAAACTCTGCAACAATGTATGATTGTTTGCCTTTAAAGGGACATGAAACCCATTTTTTTATTCCATGATTCAGATAGAGAATACAATTTTAAAACATTTCCAATATACTTCTCTTATCAAATTTGCTTCATTCACGTGTTATGCTTTGTTGAAGGAGCAGCAATACACTAATGGGAGCTAGCTGCGCACATTGGGGGAACCAATAAAAAGAGACATATGGGCAGCCATCAATCACCAACTAGCTGCCAGTAGTGCATTGTTGCTCCTGAGCCTACCTAGGTATGATTTTCAATATAGGTTACCAAGAGAACAAAGCAAATTAATTAATAAAAGTGCATTAGAAAGTTGTTTAAAATTGTTTGTTCTCTCTGAATCTGAAAGAAAATGTAGGGTTTTATATCCCTTTAATATTGTCCCCATCAAAGGGGACAATACAACCGCTATTAGAACATGCTGTATTCATTATAGCGTTGTCTTATTGCACTATAGCTTACTTAGAGCTTTGTGTATAACTTCAGCAAAGGGCTTAAACAACACATAGCTAAAGTCAGCTCTGACACATTAATACATGTTGATCCTTGAGCTGGGCACAAGTGTTAATTGGTGGCTACACACATATGCTTGCCACTGACTGGCTCAGTGGCCATGTTTAGCATCAAGGGACACTCAATTCAAAATTAAAACTTTCATGACTCAGATAGAGCATATGCTTTTAAATAACTTTCCAATTTACTTCCTTTAACAAAATGTGCACAGTCTTTTTATATTTATACTTTTTGAGTGACCATCTCCTACTGAGCATGTGCAAGAATTCACAGAAAATACGTATATGCATTTCTGATTGGCTGATCGTTTTCACACGATACAAGAGGAGGGGAATAGACATAACTTTTGAAATTTGTCAGTAAAAAATCTACTTCTCATTTGAGGTTCAGAATAAGGGGCCAATTTAACAAAGTCTGGCGGACATTATATGCTGTAGCGTATCATGTCCGCCAGACATCGCTGAATGTGGACAGCATACGTTGTCGCATTCAGCATTGCACAAGCAGTTCTAGTGAACTGCTTGTGCAATGCCGGCCCCTGCAGATTCGCAGCCAATCGGCCGCTAGCAGTTGGGTGTCAATCAACCCAATCATATTCAATCGGGTTAATTGCTCAGAGACGGCGGATCCGGTTATGGAGCAGCGGTCTTAAGACCGCTGCTTTTTAACTCCTGTTTCCAGCGAACTTGAAGGCTCGTACGGAAACAGGGCGAGTTGGCCCCATTCAGGGAATAGTAAATCGGCTTCTTAGTGCTATTGCATTGTCTTGTTATTATGCATTCATTGATTATGCAAATCTACTGTATTTACTGGTTATTTCAGGCCAGTACTACACATTGCTGGTCCGTAACTGAACTGAATTATGTGTTTAACGTCTTTGCACATAATAATTTGCATTTACAATATTATCAGCTGTTTATAGCCAGAGGTCCTAAGGGAAGTGTTTCTTCATCAGATATATACAGAGGCATATAATTAAATACAATATAATATAAACTTCAGACTTATCTGATAAACATAAAGCACATTTAGACCATGTTAAGTTACAGTCATTTAGGGGACAAAGATGCTCTGCAGAAGTAGAATGAATATACTCAGATACTTACTGTCACTGCATTCCTCTCCTGAGAGTCCAAATGAACATCTGTAGCAGAGAAAAGAAACACAAAGAAAGAGAAATGTTATATCCATAATGTGTTACTGCTGCTGTGCGTAGTTCTAACTTCCATAACTCCATAGGCAGTAAAGAAAACAACACAAGCCTTCATAATGTATTCAAATGGCATGAAAGCCCTTATTAAGCATCCATGATGCAGATAGAGCATGAAATATATATATAAAAAACTAACTTTACAATTTATTTGTGTTATAAAACTTAGCTCTGTTACATGAGAGCATATCTAGGTAGGCTCATGAGCATCCATGTGAGCACTATATGGAAACTTGGCAATAGTGTTTATTGCTGCAAATGCTGATTCCATGAAGTGCTGAAGAAACGTGCATGTTCCTGAACCTACTTAGCTTTGTTCTCAACAAATACCAAGCGAGAGTAAAGTACATTTTGTAATAGAAGTTAAAGGGATATTCCAGGCAAAATTGGAAACCACATGGGTGCATTTCGATATTGAACTGAAACAATTTTGTAATATACATGCATTAGCTAAAATGCTTCTAATAAAAACTGTAGCTGTATCAAAAGTGTATTTAAGTATGCACCATGCACCAGCACTTTGTCAGAGAGCCTAAAGTGCTTGTACCATCTGGTAATGACTCAATTTGTTAATTGCTGACATGATATAAGCCCCACTGATGATCTGAGCAGCTGCGGTATTTAAAATGTGGGTGCAGTGACAATATCTATCGATGCTTCACATGCACGTGCAGAGAAAAATGTTAATACTAAAACAGTGATAACTTTTACTAGAAGCATTTTTGCCAATACATGTATATTGCAAATATATTTCTATTCAAAGATCTATGTGCATTTATATTTTGACTGGAATGTCCCTTTATCTGATAACATGAAAAGTTGTTTTTTAAATTGCATTGTCTATCTTAATTATGAACGTTTAATGTTCATGTCCCATTAATTTCAGAAGACAATACCTAAGGCATGAACAACATTCTGCAGCAGAAAAATCCGTACTTGCTGGATTCTGCCACTTGTCAATTTGAATATATTGACAACATAGGCACTCAGGTAATACCTGTATAATGGCGGTATTTATTATGTCTCCCAGGGCAGCCATATATAAGTAGACCCTGTTATTTAGCTAATAATCTCACATAAATTAAACTATAATATATAAGAGGTAAAACACAAATTGGGATCATCCTGGTAGAAGCAATGATTGTCAGTCACATGCATTTTGTACTTGTATGTGTAATATACGTGCAGCTGTTAAGTGTTATTTGTAAGCGTATGTCATTTTGTGTGCCCTTATATGATGTGTATTGTATACTAATTTGTAATGTTTAAAAGTAACATGTGTAATACTTTTATGCAATTTATTTATCCATGAGTAATGTATTTGCTTATTTGAATTGTAAATTCTGTACATATAACTTGCATGTGCAATGCATATACGTATACTGGTAAGTACTTAGAGATCTACCAGTAGACCTTTGGGCATGCCTAATCTATGCATTTCTGATGAGTAATAATTGTGCTTATGAGTAAGTTATATGCATTTGTACAGTTTACACTAGCGAGTACCTTGTGTAATGTAGCTACAGTTCTTGTAAGTAGCTTATGCACCTTTGTCTAACTTGTGAGTACGTCTCAGGCAACATATTTGCAATAGATTGTTACTTACATTTTACAGGTATCAGAATCCTTTTTGTATCCTGCTTGGCACTTACACTCTGGGTAACTAGTGGATAACTCCTGTACACAGTGCTTGCCTACACCAGTACAGCTCGGGCCACAGGCTAGAACACAATAGAGGGCAACAATTAATTCCACACTATTCTTTAAAAGGTGTAATGCAAATCTATCATGGTTCTATATTTCGGGTTCCCATACAGTGGTGGTCCTAGGGGTGCTGGGGGGGGGGGTAATATACAGGGAGTGCAGAATTATTAGGCAAGTTGTATTTTTGAGGATTAATTTTATTATTGAACAACAACCATGTTCTCAATGAACCCAAAAAACTAATTAATATCAAAGCTGAATAGCTTTGGAAGTAGTTTTTAGTTTGTTTTTAGTTATAGCTATTTTAGGGGGATATCTGTGTGTGCAGGTGACTATTACTGTGCATAATTATTAGGCAACTTAACAAAAAACAAATATATACCCATTTCAATTATTTATTTTTACCAGTGAAACCAATATAACATCTCAACATTCACAAATATACATTTCTGACATTCAAAAACAAAACAAAAAGAAATCAGTGACCAATATAGCCACCTTTCTTTGCAAGGACACTCAAAAGCCTGCCATCAACATTGCGTGCAGCAGCAACCACAGCCTCCCAGACACTGTTCAGAGAGGTGTACTGTTTTCCCTCCTTATAAATCTCACATTTGATGATGGACCACAGGTTCTCAATGGGGTTCAGATCAGGTGAACAAGGAGGCCATGTCATTAGATTTTCTTCTTTTATACCCTTTCTTGCCAGCCACGCTGTGGAGTACTTGGACGCGTGTGATGGAGCATTGTCCTGCATGAAAATCATGTTTTTCTTGAAGGATGCAGACTTCTTCCTGTACCACTGCTTGAAGAAGGTGTCTTCCAGAAACTGGCAGTAGGACTGTGAGTTGAGCTTGACTCCATCCTCAACCCGAAAAGGCCCCACAAGCTCATCTTTGATGATACCAGCCCAAACCAGTACTCCACCTCCACCTTGCTGGCGTCTGAGTCGGACTGGAGCTCTCTGCCCTTTACCAATCCAGCCACGGGCCCATCCATCTGGCCCATCAAGACTCACTCTCATTTCATCAGTCCATAAAACCTTAGAAAAATCAGTCTTGAGATATTTCTTGATCAAGTCTTGATGTTTCAGCTTGTGTGTCTTGTTCAGTGGTGGTCGTCTTTCATCCTTTCTTACCTTGGCCATGTCTCTGAGTATTGCACACCTTGTGCTTTTGGGCACTCCAGTGATGTTGCAGCTCTGAAATATGGACAAACTGATGGCAAGTGGCATCTTGGCAGCTGCACGCTTGACTTTTCTCAGTTCATGGGCAGTTATTTTGTGCCTTGGTTTTTCCACACGCTTCTTGCGACCCTGTTGACTATTTTGAATGAAACGCTTGATTGTTCGATGATCATGCTTCAGAAGCTTTGCAATTTTAAGAGTGCTGCATCCCTCTGCAAGATATCTCACTATTTTTGACTTTTCTGAGCCTGTCAAGTCCTTCTTTTGACCCATTTTGCCAAAGGAAAGGAAGTTGCCTAATAATTATGCACACCTGATATAGGGTGTTGATGTCATTAGACCACACCCCTTCTCATTACAGAGATGCACATCACCTAATATGCTTAATTGGTAGTAGGCTTTCGAGCCTATACAGCTTGGAGTAAGACAACATGCATAAAGAGGATGATGTGGTCAAAATACTCATTTGCCTAATAATTCTGCACTCCCTGTACAGGTCTCAAAGGTGTCAACAACCATATATTTGAAAGGTAGATTATTTTTTTACTTGTCCTTTGCTTTAGATAAATGGGAGTAAAAGAACAGAGATTTAAATAAAAAGTTACCATAATAGTAATGGCTTGATATTGTGCTTTATTTAGATGCATATTCAGCAAACGATAATACATATTCACTATAATTCATATTTACTATTTACAAAGGTTCTCTGGATAAATTGCTGCAAAATAGGATGGTTCGACCTTAAAGTGATTGTAAAGTATCACCTATTTCTTTAAATATATCATTAGAACATCATTAAATATGCAAAAATGTTTATTTGTTTTTTTATTTATAAAACCACCAGTAATTTTAAAAAATTATTTTAATTATGGGGGGCGGAGTCAGCCACCCACAAGAATGGCGCGTCACATCGCTCTGGCAAGGATTGTTTTAAAACCATATTCGAAAGCTATCTCTACCAGAATTAAGTCACTGGAAATCCTTAAGAAACATTGCAAACATATGCCCTTGTATTTGATGCCTATTACGCATACTTGCGGATACTACAGCTCTAAACCGAGACAAGATACCTATTCTGATACTTACTGTATACACGGCGGCCATTCTCCCCCCCCTCGTGGCTGTGAGGATATATACCTCCTCAGTGTTTAGAACAGAGACAATCTGGCGGTAACCATGGATACCTTTAAAGCATGGGCAGGAGAAGTGCACCTACTCCTGCGGAGACATTTTGCAGCATTTGAAATGGGGCTTTGCAGGATTCTAAAAAAGCAGATTCCTCTAGAGACCTTGGAGTAAAGCGAGACATCACATACAGTCATGGAGCCTAACCTGATTACATTTGCTAGCAGAGGACCGTTTGAATTGGGCAGCGGCTGGGGTGCATGTTGCTCCGGCACTCAAATCAACTCATCTGCACAAGCCCAGAGCCCGTATCTACCAGAATACTCTCATCCTGTTACCCCACAATTTGCAGATGATGGTGGGATGGCTGAAAAGCTGATATTGCAGGCCCTGATTTATGATCCACCGGTGATGATCTATAAGAGGCATGCTCAAGATATTAAACCGGGACTGGTTTGTAAGACAGAATACACCCTGACATTGAATGGATTAGCTAGAGGATTGAAAGACGCAACTCGGGAGAAAAATGAATGCCCTTTCTGACTTAATGGATATTCGACTGGAGGAGACACTATACTTAAAGTCTGCAAAATCTGTAAGACTGTTAGCCACTTTGGTCACGCATATGGAGATGGAAGGACATTCTGGACAGTCTACTCCTATATGTACAAAAAGAGTCGGATAAATGACAGTGTCATTTCTCCATAATGGCTAGATAAGTTCCTTAACAGTACATAGTTTATTTTATGACTTTAAGCTTGCTCCAATACTAACTTATCTACTACTTAGAGACCTGGATACTCATGTGCTCTGAATATTATTTTTATATATATTTGTGATCATCTGTGATCTGTTCGTTCAAAAGGTTAATACTGGCAAGTAACTATCTTGTATGCTTATCATCCCAATATATATAATCCTACCACACCATTGTTTAGATGACAGGTATTTATTTGCAGCCACATACCATATTTATATAACCGTGCTACTTGATTAACAGTTTTGGTATATGCTATCAGACTTTCACGTCTCATACAGGGGTAGAGTTACAGCTGACTAATATATCTGCCCTATCTAATATATTTATAACCCAGACCCAGACCCTATTAGAGCATTCTCGCCTTCTGACTGGTCGGACTCCCCCCCTCACATAGTACTCTGGCATTTCTTGATTTTGACCAGAGACTTATCTCACGGTTTCCCTTGTAAAATACCACAATTATTAATATTTTGTTTATATATGTTTCCAATCTTCTATATCATCAGTTTAAAATCTTATTATTTATCTTCCCATACAACATCTGGTTCATGTGAGATAGCCTTTACCATTGTGGGAAATTATTCTTTTATATGTTTCAACTTACTGTATCAAATTGTAAGGTTCACCTTTATATTCTTAAATTTATTTGTGACAGTTATATACAGTTGATAGCAGACAGTTTATTATGTTATAAAAAATGCAGTTTTCTATGGTAAGCAGAGACTGCCTCCTGTTAATTCTATGAGGCCGATTTATCAAGTTCCGTATGGAGCTTGATGCCCCTACGATCAGGTTGATTGACACCCCCTGCTAGCATAAGCTTATATACAAGAGACCTTTTTATATGATACCTCATGATTCTATCATGCGAGTCCTACTAGGTTAGCTTAATCCATATACTAAGCATATATAATTCTATTCCATAGTTAACCTTTCCATTCCCTCCGTTACATAGTCAGTCTGATTTTCCTGAGAACCAAAAGTGGCCTCATTAGTTCAAAGAGGGTAAGATGAGTTTCAAATATAAGTAAAAAAAGAGGATGATATAGTTCTTCCATATTTGTATGCATTTTAGTAAGTCCAACTCAGGCCATGTAATATGATTGTTTTCGCACTTATGAATATAGACACAAGGTTAATTTGTTATACTATACTG
The DNA here is from genome assembly GCF_027579735.1 of Bombina bombina. Taxonomy (NCBI): domain Eukaryota; kingdom Metazoa; phylum Chordata; class Amphibia; order Anura; family Bombinatoridae; genus Bombina; species Bombina bombina. The sequence goes on along the minus strand of NC_069499.1, from coordinate 294,761,814 downwards.
TATACAGATTGAGGTGGATGTTACTGCTCTGTACTGCACTCTATTTTAGAACTATTTATAATGTATTTCCTCGATAAAAAATATTTTAAAAAAAAATATTTTAATAAACATACATATTATGAAGCCCCTCGCCTTCCCCCCTTAATCGTATGTTTTGTTATTTTTCTCCAAAGAATGAATTTCTCCAATAATAAACTTTGCCGCACGGTTTATATGAAATGAGTTAGAAATCAGCATGTGGGACGGCACAGAAAGAGAACTGCCAGTGGCATTATTTTAAACAGAGAATTGGCATGTTCAGAAATAGAGACCTATTTATCAAATGTCTGTCGGACCTGATCCGACAGTGCGGATCAGGTCTGACAGACATTGCTGAATGCGGAGAGCAATACGCTCTCCGTATTTAGCATTGCACCAGCAGCTCTTGTGAGCTGCTGGTGCAACGCCACCCTCTGCAGATTCCAGGGGGGATGTCAATCAACCTGATCATACTCGATCAGGTTGAATTGCGGGGATCTCTGTCCGCCTCATCAGAGCAGACAGACAGGGTTATGGAGCAGCGGTCTTTAGAACGCTGCCTCAGAACTGCTGTTTCTGGTGAGTCTGAAGACTCGCCAGAAACACGGGCCCTCAAGCTACATTTGGAGCTTGATAAATCGGCCTCATACTGTTCAAATTGGATATGCGCAGTTCGTCTTTCTCTTAGGTGCACTCATTAGCTGCGCTGTATAGAGCGGGTGGGACCACTCACTACAACACAGAAAAAGATTTGGAAAGGGGTGGAGGGGGAAAGAATCCCTGTAAAAAATCAAAATACTTACAACATTCATATGGCTTGTTATGATATAGGTGGGGATGCCACATAGATTAAAGGGGAGAATTTTTAAAATATTTAATTTCTCATCACTTTAAATTATAAAAAGTCATGTACTGTCCATTAGTGGGAGGGTATTGTTATCAATATGGGTCCAACACATTCCTTTCCCTTGCTGTAGTATTGTCAGGGTTATGGTCTCTCTTACAGGATGGAGCCCAATGGCAGAGGTAGAAGGAATCTGGGCAGATTGCATAGCAATAGCCTCAAATATATACAACAATCCTATGTATTAGGAGATAGTTACACAGGCAGATAGCGTATAATGCACTGAAACAGATTATACAGGGAAACAGGATACAGGTACAGGTAAGTGTTAACTGGAGCAAACTGTACAAATCAGTATAGCTGAGGTCAGCAATTCAGATGCAAGTTAAGACAGACAACAGAGCCAAATTCTGAAGTGCCTGCTTCAAGTTCAAGTACTGGAGTGCCCCCTTAGGGCCAAGTGAAGAATGTCTACTTCACTGACAAGCAAGGGATACCAGAGTGCTGAATACAGGCTGCAAACAGCAGACAGGGCCAGAGCTGGAGACAGGACAATATATTAGAATAGCAGGCAATAAGGTACTGGAACTGGGAAACTGCAACAGAGAAAGTCCAAGCAAAAGTACGAACTGGGCCAAATGCAGAGACAAGGTGAGGTCGGTCTGGGATTTAAAGGCAGGTAGCAAGTATCAAGTCCAAACATTTACATGGTCACAGCTAGGAAATCCAGAAACAAACAGGAGCTAGGAATAGAAAACACATGAAATACTCCAATGCCAGAGCAAGAAGTAAAGGCTTATGCTGCTCTACATATAGTCCGAGTACACTTTCCCGATTGGCTGGCATTCAGAGATGGTGGAGCTGGGAGACAAAACTGCTGATGATGATATTCTTCGACAAACCCTTGCAAGTAAACATACTCTAGTACTGGCAAACAGTGCAAACCAGACTCTGAAACAGCAGCCACTGGTTCTATCAAAGGCAGTGCACAGTGAGGGAAGTTGCCAGCAGTGTTGCTTGTTTGCATTTTGGTATGAACAGAGCTTAAGGGATCCTGACAGTAGCTTATGGGATACTGGCAAGCATTTACACTTTTCTTTTGTAATCCCTGAAGGTTAAGATATGTACCTATCAGGATGGTGGTGAGACGGTTTAGAACATTTAGCCTTACCACTTCAATCATGTTGTTACAATACTTAACTTATCAGGATTTATAGAAGTCCTATAAAAAAGAGAATTTAGATCAGGCCAAAACTGTGGCAGGAAGAAGTCTGTGTTGGACCTTTTTACCATGTTTCCACAAGAGCCTGAAGAAGGATATTGTTGGAACATGAATTTGCCAATAATAAATTGGGGCAGTTAGAGTTTATAGCAATGGGGATTCAAGGATAAGTGTGGTAAAAAGAGGTTATGTTTAGGTTTTATTGTGGTGGGAATATTCTATGGTATCATAGGATGCCACACTGTAGGCAACGCACTGGTAACTTTATTTGGCATAAAAAGAGCTTTCAGTGGATAACCGTTCAATTAGCTATTTCTTCACATAATTAAGAAATTATAATAAATTTACAAAAATATAAAAATAATAAAATATGAATTATTATGTTCTCAAAAACCTGTAGATTTCTAACTGTAGAAAAAAATAAATCTTGAAATTTGTTCATTGGCATCCTCTGATTCAGCTGGGACCACACACACACACACACACACACACACACACACATATATATATATATATATATATATATATATATATATATATATATATATATATATATATATATATATATATAGATATAAATATATAAATAGATAGATAGATAGATAGATAGATATAGAGATATATAGATATATATATCTATATATATATATAGATAGATATATAACCAGTACACAGCAGTTTAGCACTCACGATACAATCCTTTTGACCGGGGTGCTCAGCAACATATTTCATAGACCTCCAACAAAAGCAGGCACTCACCGGGTTTGAAGTGGCAAAAACTATATTCCAACAGAGTGACGTTTCGGGGTTTTACCCCCATCCTCAGACTCAAACAAACAAGCTCCCTTAAATACCCTGTTCACCATACATGTGTTTCAAATAAGCGTTAATTACCTTGTGTGCAAAACCAGGTGTTAGAAAGCACTTAGCATACATCACTAATAAGCATTGCATGTAGCCTAGCAACCAAACACTAAGAATTCTAGATGCACCTAAGAATCTATACAACAATTGACAACATATGTGTTTTTTTTAAAGTGACCATATAATATCCGCTAACGTGACTTATAGAACATCCGTTTACCAAATTATGTGTAGCGGTAATTACCCAGTGCTTGTGCAAGCGTCACTAATGGACGCTATAGATATGTGTAACTTAGCAACTAATCGCATGCTAGACATATAGTATCCAATGTGTTAACTATCTCTACTATTACCCAGAAAATACATATAAACATAAAAACATAAAGAAATGTAAAGAAATGTTAAAAACGCTAAATCTCTATTCAGCATGTAAAGAAACCTTTATATTAATACGGGGCTATTATAACTATTCCTAGTGCTCAAATGGCTACCTCTATTGGAAAGCTTATAAACACAAAATAAAATAAAACACAATTGACCATAGTAGATTATAGTAAGGGCATACAAATAGCGCCAATTAACTAATATATCCTTGGTCAATATTAGACCGGGTGCAACACAGCAGTGTACATATAGAAAATTTACACACAATTACACACAATGTTACTTCTAACTAAGTTGCCTAAACTGAACTTGAATTATACTTATATACATCTAGCGAATACAGAAATATAATTTGTGCTAGGCATGGAAAGATTGGCACTGGGACGTTACAGAAAGCTGTGCCATTCAATTTTAGTATTAAGGCCCTTCGGGATCATTGTGTCCAGTTAAAAAGTCCATCTAGCCTCTCTCTGCATAAGTATCTTATTCCGGTCCACTCCTCTTGTCAACGGAGGGACATGATCAATGAGAGTATATCTGAACTCTGATACATTATGATTGTTCTGTAGGAAGTGGCGTGCCACAGGCTGTTCTGACTCTTTGTTCTTGATAGCTGCATGGATGGAGCTTCTATGGTTAGCCATCCTTGTCCTCAGATCATCACTCATTTTCCCTACATAAAACAAACTACAAGGACAGTGTAGTAAATATACCACAAATTTGGTGGTGCCCTGTGTTTATGGAAGTATTTTTCCTATTCCTCGGATGATGAAAGAAGGATCCCATCAGCATTCCATTACATGTGGTACAACCGCTACCGGGTTTTGTATTATCCAACTATGTCTTTGTCTTGTAGCAATGTGTCGGGTCCGTTTTTTGTAGACCTGAATCCTATCCTTGGTGTGTCCATCTTATTGAAGGGTAAAAGATAAAGAGAGCAAGAGGGGTGCCTCATGTGCATATCAATATGCTATATAGTGATGTAAATCAAGTAAGCCAAGTGGGTACTCACATGCGACTATAGTACACTGGTAGGTGCAGGCTGGAGTCTTAGGGTGTAACAGCTAACCCTTTCAGTAGAACCAGATGATCTCACAATGAAGCAATTAGTTAGGCTGCTCTCCTCCTCATAGACAAAGCCAGAGCTGTATAGATAATAATAAAGAACAAGAGGGGCGCCTCATGTGTGCATCAATATATCCATATATGTGAAATCAAAGAAAAAAAGCCAAATGGGTACTCACAATTGGCCCAAGTACACTTATGTACTAGTAGGAGCTGGCTGGTATCTTCAGGTGTACCAGCTAAACCTCTCCAGGTGCAGAGTAGATTGTGCAGGGGATCTTTGTCACAATATGTGCTGATGGATAGTCAGAAGCAGTGTGTAAAACTGCTATAGAAGGTAATGAACCAAAGCTTGCATAAAACAAGTTCAGTTTATTAAAACAAATATTGATAAGTTTAAAACAATAGCAAGCAAAATTTAAAATCATGCAACGCATTTCTCAACCTAGTATTGTTTGTTTCATCAGGCATCATGCAGGCGGATGGCAGCTCAAAGCCTCCAATAAATAATTTGTATCCGTCGGTCTCCCAATTATCCTTTAGAATTCTACCAGACTCATTTTTATCTGATGAGTATGTCATAGCCAGGGTCATTTTGTCCTCATCACTACATTCATCTTTTTGTTTCTGACATCCTTGTCATTCAGTGCAGATATATGTTCATTCAGAAGTCGGTTTCTGTAGGAAACGTTGTCTCATCTCCTGCACTTGTATTTCTGCTTGCTTTTCATCTGTGTTATTTCTTACCACCCTGATGAATTGAGATTTTGGAAGGGCTTTCTTCAAGGCAGGCGGATGGCAGCTCGAATCCTCCAATAAATAATATTTATCCGTCGGTTTTCGGTACAATGTGGTGCTAATCCTATTGTCCTTTTTGTATAGTTTAAGATCTAGGAATTATATCTTGTTCCTGTTGTGATTCATCTTGAATTTCAAAGATTGATGTTCTGAGTTGAGTTCATTGAACCATGTTATGAGGTTCTCTTCCTGTCCATACCAGCAGTAGGTCATCGATATATCTCTTGAAATAGATGATTTCTGACCTTTGGAAGCACATTGTTCCGTTTTCAAATTCTGACATAAATAAGTTGTCATATGAAGGTGCCACGCTGGAGCCCATAGCTGTGCCCATAAGTTTGAGAAAAAAATTGGTTTAAAAAAAATAAAAATAAAAATTCTGCAGGCATGTCTCCAATAAATCCAGTATGAGTTAAATAGGTGGCCCACATATGGAGATTTCAATAGCTGTTTCCTCCCTGCTGCCAAGCCTTCTTGGTGGGGAATGACCGTGTACAAGCTAGTGACATCTAGTGTCACTAGCAAGTCTTCTTCCTTGACATGTAGGTCTCTAAGGGACATGATAACTTTGTTGGAATCCTTGATATATGTATTCATGTTCTGGACCAGGGGTTGCAGTAGGCTATCCACATAAATCGCCAGTGGTTGAAGTATGGATCCCACCGCAGAGACGATGGGGCATCCGGGAGGTCTTTGTAGGTCTTTGTGGATCTTAGGTAGTGTATAGAAGATTGGAGTCTTTGGGTAATCCACCTTTAGGTATGCCTTCGTTTGTTGGTCTATCCATTTGTCATTATACACATCCGTAAGATAGTCATCTATCTCTTTCTTGAACTTTTGGGTTGGGTCTCTTGGCAATCTGCAATAAACCAACGTATCATCCAGTTGGGAGAGTATTTCTTCCCGGTAGTAGCTGTAATCCAAGATGACAATTGCCCCACCTTTGTCCGCCCTCCTTAGCACAATAGTGTTATCTTCAGCCGAACTCTTCATGGCTGCTCTCTCTTTTTTACGCAGGTTGAACCTGACTGCTTCCTTTTGTTCTGTTGGTGATCTATTCAGATCTTTCTCCAGTTTTTTGCAAAAGGTTTGTATCATGTGGTTAGTACTTTTAGGGTCAAAACTGCGCTTCTTTCTTAAGTTTGATCTCTGTTGACCTTGTGCATCTCTGAAGAATTCCTTTAACCTGAGTGAACGTTGAAATCGTTTTGGTGGGGACAAAAGATAATCCTTTCTGAAGCAATGATCGGTCATCTTCTGTGAGCATCCTTTGGCTGATGTTCACTACCATATCCTCTTTCATCTCCTTTGTCGTGGGGTCTGCCTCTTAAGTGGCCCCCTCCTCAGGTGGGGGCGCCCCCTCCACCATTTTTTTACCTCGTTGTCACCCCTCTTTCAACTTGCGTATCTGTGATGATCTGAGGACAAGGATAGCTAACCATAGAAGCCCCATCCATGAAGCTATCAAGAAGAAAGAGTCAAAACAACCTGTGGCATGCCACTTCCTACAGAGCAATCATAATATATCAGAGTTGAGATATACTCTCATTGATCATGTCCCTCCGTTGACAAGAGGAGGAGACCGGAATAAGATACTTATGCAGAGAGAGGCTAGATGGACTTTTGAACTGGACACAATGATCCCGAAGGGCCTTAATACTAAAATTGAATGGCACAGCTTTCTGTAACGTCCCAGTGCCAATCTTTCCATGCCTAGCACAAATTATATTTCCGTATTCGCTAGATGTATATAAGTGTAATTCAAGTTCAGTTTAGGCAACTTAGTTAGAAGTGTGTGTGTAATTGTGTGTAAATTTTCTACTAGAAATGTGTGATTCATTTCGGATCGATTCGGAAATTCGGCCGAATTCGTAAAATTCGGGATTCGGATCGATTCTAATTTCCAAATTAAAATAGTGCTGAATCTACCGAATAAATCCGAATTAGTTTGGATTTATTCGGTAGTTTTAAATAAGCCCTCCAAAATAATAAAATTCCCTACCCTATACTAAGTTACAAATAGCCCTTAAAAGGGCCTTTTGTGGGGCATTGCCCCAAAGTAATCAGCTCTTTTACCTGTAAAAAAAAATACAATACCCCCCCACATTAAAACCCACCACCCACACACCCAACCCTACTCTAAAACCCACCCAATCCCCCCTTAATAAAACCTAACACTAACCCCTTGAAGATCACCCTACCTTAAGCCATCTTCACCCAGCCGGGCACAAGTGGTCCTCCAGAGGGGCAGAAGTCTTCATCCGATCTGGGCAGAAGAGGACCTCCAGACGTGCAGAAGGCTTCATCCAGGCGGCATCTTCTATCTTCATCCATCCGGAGCGGAGCGGGTCCATCTTCAAGCCAGCGGATGCGGAGCATCCTTTTCTTCTGATGACTCCTGCCGAATTAAGGTTCTTTTAAATTATATTATCGAAGATGTCGTCCCTTGAATTCCGATTGGCTTATAGGATTCTATCAGCCAATCGGAATTAAGGTAGGAAAAATCCTATTGGCTGATTGGATCAGCCAATAGGATTGAAGTTCAATCCTATTGGCTGATCCAATCAGCCAATAGGATTGAGCTCGCATTCTATTGGCTGCTCCAATCAGCCAATAGAATGCAAGCTCAATTCTATTGGCTGATTGCATCAGCCAATAGGATTTTTCCTACCTTAATTCCGATTGACTGATAGAATCCTATCAGATAATCGGAATTCAAGGGACGCCATCTTGGATGACGTCATTTAAAGGAACCTTCATTCGTCGGAAGAAGAGGATGCTCCGCGTCGGCTGGCTTCAAGATGGACCCGCTCCGGATGGATGAAGATAGAAGATGCTGTCTGGATGAAGCCTTCTGCCCGTCTGGAGGTCCTCTTCTGCCCGGATTGGATGAAGACTTCTGCCCCTCTGGAGGACCACTTGTGCCCGGCTGGGTGAAGACGGCTCAAGGTAGGGTGATCTTCAAGGGGGTAGTGTTAGGTTTTATTAAGGGGGGATTGGGTGGGTTTTAGAGTAGGGTTGGGTGTGTGGGTGGTGGGTTTTAATGTGGGGGGGGTATTGTATTTTTTTTTACAGGTAAAAGAGCTGATTACTTTGGGGCAATGCCCCGCAAAAAGCCCTTTTAAGGGCTATTTGTAATTTAGTATAGGGTAGGGAATTTTATTATTTTGGGGGACTTTTTTATTTTATTAGGGGGATTAGATTAGGTGTAATTAGTTTAAATAAATTGTAATTTTTTTATTTTCTGTAATTTAGTGTTTGTTTTTTTGTACTTTAGTTTATTTTATTTAATTGTATTTAATTGTAGTTAGTTTAGGTAATTTATTTAATGATAGTGTAGTGTTAGGTGTAATTGTAACTTAGGTGTCAGGGTGCCAGAAATCAGACGAGAAGTGCAAAAACCACACCTTTATTAATAGCAAAAAATAATAATAAGTCCACAAGTCAAATAACAAGCCAGGAGTCAAAACCAGAGCTGGTAGTCAGACTAGCAGAGCCAGGAGCCAAAGCGAATAGTCAGACGAGCCGGAATCAGGAACAAGGAAAACAGCAGAGTCAGGAACCAGCCAGGGATCAGGAACTAGGAAGGACGTCAGGCAGCCAGGTAATACACAGGAACTCTCACAAACAGGTCTGAGACAACGCAAAGGCAAAGCATACTGAACAGAGGCCCTTTAAATAAGTGATGACATCACAATTCTGAGACTGCATCCTGTCTCACATGGATGATGCACACCAGTCTGACCATAAAAGGAAGTGCAGGAAATGAGCAGCATCCCCCACAATGCACCATAGTCAGGAAGAGAGGTGAGTAAAATGGCTGCCAGCAGCACATGGCAAACACAACAGGGAAAAAAACCCTGACAGTACCCTCCCCTCAATGACCCCTCCCCCGCAGGAGGACAAAAGGCTTATTGGGGAAACAGGCATGGAAGGCACGGAGGAGGGTGGTGGCATGAACATCAGAGGAGGGAACCCAAGAATGCTCCTCTGGACCGTAGCCCCTCCAGTGAACCAAATACTGTACACGGCCCCTGGACATAAGAGAGTCAATAATGCTGCTGACCTCATACTCCTCATGGTTGTCAACAAAGATAGGATGGGGACGAGGCAACACAGTGGTAAACCGATTACAAACCAATGGTTTCAAGAGGGAGACATGAAAAACATTGGAGATGCGCATAGCAGGAGGAAGGTCAAGAGCGTAGGCCACAGGATTAACCCATCAGAGTATTCGAAAAGGACCAACATAATGGGGAGCCAATTTATTGGAAGGCACACAAAGGTTCAAGTTGCAGGAGAACAGCCAAACTCTCTCACCAACCTGGTAGGAAGGTGTGGGCAGACGCCTACAATCAGCCTGGAACTTTTGGCGCTGCATAGAATGATGAAGGCAATCCTGAATCTGCACCCACGTGGAACGGAGTTACCCTGAGACATGAATGAATCAGGCAACAAGGATGGTTGAAACCCATAATTCGCCATTAACGGGGATAACTTGGAGGAAGCAAGGTAACAGTTCAGACCAATTATTGTGGTGATCTAAGACATAGCAACGGAGGAACTGTTCCAGAGCTTGATTAGACCGTTCCGCAGCCCCAGAGGAGAAGGAAAGCTGGATCCCCATTTGAGCACAAAAGGAACGCCAAAATCTGGAGGCAAACTGGCTAACCCGGTCCGACACTATCTCCTTGGGTAACCCATGTAAATGGAAGACCTCCCGGGCAAAAATTGAAGCAAGCTTCTGAGTGGTAGGCAGCTTCATCAAGGGAATGCAATGTGACATTTTAGAAAAATGGTCAACCACCATAAGGATAACAGTATTGCCATTGGAAACAGGGAGCTCGACAAGGAAGTTCATGGAAAGATGTGTCCAAGGACGCTCACCATTAGCAATAGGTTGAAGAAGACCCACAGGAAGACGTCGAGGAGTCTTATTCTGTGCACAAACTGAGCAGGAGGCAACATACGCAGCAACATGAGAACAAAGACCTGGCCACCAGAATTGTCGAGTGACAGACCAAATCATTTGGTTCTTGCCTGGGTGACCTGCGCCTTTAGGATAGTGGTAAGTGTACAAAAGTTTAGTTCAAAGATTCTCAGGAACAAAACACTTACCACTAGGTTTCTCAGGAGGTGCATTGGTTTGTGCAGCCAGGATCTCCTCCCCCAAGGGAGAAGTCAAATTAGTATGTATGGTAGACAAAATATGGTCAGGAGGTATAACAGGAGTAGGAACAGACTCCTACTTGGATAGAGGCGAAAATTGTCGAGAGAGGGCATCAACCCTAACATTCTTACTACCAGGCAGGTAGGAGACCACATAATTAAACCGAGACAAAAATAGCGCCCATCTGGCCTGTCAGGGCAACAAAAGTTTTGCTTCAGAAATTCTTGTGGTCAGTAAGAATGAGCACTGGCACGCTAGTACCCTCGAGAAGATGCCTTCATTCCTTAAGTGCAAAAATTATAGTCAATAATTCCCTGTCACCAATTTCATAATTGCACTTCGCTGGAGACAATTTCTTAGAGAAGAAACCACACGGATGCAAGGAACCGTCAGGCGTAGGACGTTGAGACAAGAGGGCACCTACTCCAGCCTCAAACGCATCGACCTCAAGAACGAAAGGCAGGACAGGGTTAAGATGAGCCAGAACTGGAGCGGCAGCAAAGGCAGTCTTAAGACTATCAAAAGCCTTAATGGCAGTAGGTGACCAATGGAGTGGATCATTCTCTTTACGGGTCATGTCTGTGATAGGTTTGACCAAGGAAGAAAAGTTTTTAATAAACTTTCTATAGTAATTGGCAAACCCCAAAAAACGTTGAATAGACCTAAGACCAACTGGGCGAGGCCACTGCAGAACTGCAGATAACTTGTCAGGATCCATGGAGAACCTTGCAACGGAGATAACATAACCTAGGAAGGTTACTTGAGTCTGATGGAACTCACATTTCTCGAGTTTACAAAACAGGCCGTTCTCACGTAGTCTCTGAAGAACCTGTGTAACATCAGAACGATGAGCCTCAAGTGTGGGTGAGTGTATGGGGAGGTCGTCTAAGTACACCACAATACACTGTTGCAACATATCTCGTAGGACATCATTAATAAATTCCTGAAAAACAGCAGGAGCATTACATAGGCCAAAGGGCATTACAAGATACTCATAATGCCTGCTCCTGGTGTTAAATGCTGTTTCCATTCGTGGCCCTCCTTAATCCTAACGAGATTGTACGCTCCTCTCAAATCAAGTTTAGTAAAGACCGTAGCTCCCTTGAGGTGGTCAAAGAGTTCAGTAATAAGCGGAATAGGGTAAGCATTCTTAATGGTAAGACAATTAAGACCCCTATAATCGATACATGGTTTTAACTCGCCACCCTTTTTCTTCACAAAGAAGAAGCCAGCCCCTGCAGGAGAGCAGGATTTGCGGATGATCCCCCGCGACAGAGCATCGGCAACATACTCCTCAATAGCACAATTCTTTGCAACAGACAGAGGGTACACCTGGCCCGAGGAGGAATGGCTCCAGTTTGCAGACCTATGGCACAATAGTAAGACCGGTGAGGAGGCAACGTACCGGCACGCACCTTGTCAAACATGTCTAGGAACTCTCGGTACTCCTCTGGCAATTGAGATACCGAAGAAGTGCACAAGACTTTAACTGGTTTCCGAAGACAAGTGGAGATACATTGCGGGGACCACAACAAAATTTCGGACCTGCGCCAGTCGAGACTGGTATTGTGCTTTTGGAGCCAGGGATAACCCAGAACAACCGGAAGATGCGGAGAGTTTATCACCTGGAACTGGAGGGTTTCAAAATGGAGAGCCCCAACAGCCATGGACAACGGAGCAGTTTCGTGAGTGCGGGCTGAAGGGGCCTGCCATCAATGGCCTCAATAGCAAGCGGAACAGACCGAGGCAAAACAGGAATGGAGTGCTTTGATACAAAAGCACTGTCAATGAAATAGCCCGCAGCACCAGAGTCAACAAGAGCCTGAGTGACTATGGAGGAGTCCACCCAGGAAAGGACAACCATGACCAAAGGTTTCTCCTTTAGCGGTTCCGGGGACAAGGATAAACCACCCAAGGTCTGCCCCCGACAGGACTTTAGGTGTGAGCGTTTCCCGGCCGTGTAGGACAAGACTTCAAAAGGTGGCCCTGTAACCCACAATAGAGGCAGAGCCCCTCCCTCCTCCTAAAGGCCCTCTCTGCCGAGGAGAGACGCGTGAATCCCAGCTGCATCGGCTCAGCAGTACCTCGGGACCAGGAGGCATGGGAGGAGAGGGAGGCATGGGTAGGAATGAACACGTAGGAGACAACGGAACTGGAGGCTTCCGCAAGCGCTCCTTGAAAGAGGGCCTCTCTCTGAGTCTGATGTCAATTAGGATCAAAAAAGACACCAATGCCTCGAGATCCTCTGGTAAATCTCTGGCAGCAACTTCGTCTTTAATCGCATCAGAGAGCCCATGAAAGAAGGCGGTAACAAGGGCTTCATTGTTCCAACCTACCTCTGCAGCAAGCGTACGAAACTCAATAGCATACTGAGCAACAGATCTTGTACCTTGCTGAATGGACATGAGTCGTTTAGCATCAGAGGAGGAGCGAGCCAGAACATCATATACCCTTCGAAAGGAGTCCACAAATTCAGGGTAATTTGATATCACATGTTTTTTAGTCTCCCACAAGGGATTAGCCCAGGCAAGAGTTGTGTCAGAGAGTAATGAGATGAGAAATCCCACCTTAGCTCTGTCAAATGAAAATGCCTGAGGTAATATCTCAAAGTAAATGTCCACCTGGTTCAAAAACCCTCTGCACTGAATAGGATCGCCTCCATATCTCTAAGGTAGAGGTGCAGAACCGGACATGCTCCTGGTAGGCATAGGTGCAGCAGCGGAAACAGGAGCAGCCATAACTTGTGGGACACTTTGGTCCAAATGTGCAGAGCGATTCAGCAGGGTTTGCAGGGCTAGTGCAAATTGATCCAAGCGGTGATCCTGTTAATCCATCCTGGAAATGATGGCAGGTAAAGGTGGATTATTAGCACCATCAGGATTCATCGCCTTTGCGTAATGTCAGGGTGCCAGGAATCAGACTGAGACAAGAGCAAAAAATAATAATAATAGTCCACAAGTCAAATAACAAGCCAGGAGTCAAAACCAGAGCTGGTAGTCAGACAAGCCGAGTCAGGAGCCAAAGCGAATAGTCAGACGAGCCGGAATCAGGAACAAGGAAAACAGCAGAGTCAGGACGTCAGGCAGCCAGGTAATACACAGGAACTCTCACAAACAGGTCTGAGACAACGCAAAGGCAAAGCATACTGAACAGAGGCCCTTTAAATAAGTGATGACATCACAATTCTGAGACTGCATCCTGTCTCACATGGATGATGCACACCAGTCTGGCCATAAAAGTAAGTGCAGGAAATGAGCAACATCCCCCACAATGCACAATAGTCAGGTAGAGAGGTGAGTAAAATGGCTGCCAGCAGCACATGGCAAACACAACAGGGTAAAAACCCTGACATTAGGTTAGGATTTATTTTACTGGTAAATTTGTACTCATTTTAACTAGGTAGTTATTAAATAGTTAATAACTATTTAATAACTATTGTACCTATTTAAAATAAATACAAAGTTGCCTGTAAAATAAATATAAACCCTAAGCTAGCTACAATGTAACTATTAGTTATATTGTAGCTAGCTTAGGTTTTTTTTTATAGGTAAATATTTAGTTTTAAATAGGATTAATGTATTTAATTGTAGAAATTTTATTTTGTTTTATTTAAATTATATTTAAGTTAGGGGGGTGTTAGACTTAGGTTTAGACTTAGGTTCAGGGGTTAATAAATTTAATATAGTAGCAGCGACGATGGGGGAAGCAGATTAGGGGTTAATAAATAAAATGTAGGTGTCGGTGATGTTGGGGGCAGCAGATTAGGGGTTCATAGGGATAATGTAGGTGGCGGCGGGGTCCAGAGCGGCAGATTAGGGGTTAATAATATAATGCAGGTGTCAGCGATGTCGGGGGCGGCGGATTAGGGGTTAATAAGTGTAAGATTAGGGGTGTTTAGACTCGGGGTTCATGTTAGGGTGTTAGGTGTAGACATAAATTTTATTTCCCCATAGGAATCAATGGGGCTACGTTAGAAGCTGAACGCTGCTTTTTTGCAGGTGTTAGATTTTTTTTCAGCTGAATCTGCCACATTGTTTTCTATGGGGCTCACCGCTACCGTAAGCAACGCTGGTATTGAGGTGAGATGTGGAGCTAAATTTTGCTCTACACTCACCTTTTTGTGGCTGACGCCGGGTTTAAAAAAACCCTTAATACCAGCGTTGTCTTAAGGGAGAGTTGAAAAAAAAATGCTTGTTAGCAACGCACCCCTGTTACCGCAAAACTCGTAATTTTCGGTGTATGTGTCTAGCATGCGATTAGTTGCTAAGTTACACATATCCACAGCGTCCATTAGTGACGCTCGCACAGGCACTGGGTAATTACAGCTACACAAAATTTGGTAAACGGATGTTCTATAAGTCTCGTTAGCGGTTATTATATGGTCACTTTAAAAAACACACATATGTTGTCAATTGTTGTATAGATTCTACAGCTTAGGTGCATCTAGAATTCTTAGTGTTTGGTTGCTAGGCTACATGCAATGCTTATTAGTGATGTATGCTAAGTGCTTGCTAACACCTGGTTTTGCACACAAAGTAATTAACGCTTATTTGAAACACATGTATGGTGAACAGGGTATTTAAGGGGAGGTTGTTGAGCATTTCATTGTTGTTGTTTGAGTCTGAGGACGGGGGTAAAACCCCGAAACGTCACTCTGTTGGAATATAGTTTTTTGCCACTTCAAACGCAGTGAGTGTCTGTTTTTGTTGGAAGTCTATAGATATATATATATATATATATATATAGATATATATATATATATATATATATATATATATATATATATATATATATATATATATATATATATATATATACATACAGGTGGCCCTCGTTTTACAACGGTTCAATTTACACCGTTTCAGAATAACAACCTTTTTTCCAGTCATGTGACTGCTATTGAAAAGCATTGAGAAGCAGTGCATTGATTAAAATAGCCAGTAGAAGGAGTTGTCCGCTTGTGTTGCAGCAAAGCCAAGCAAGCTGAAATGTAATCAGTTTAACCAGACCTGAGCTATTGAGCAGATTTCAAAGGAACAAGATCTTCCTGTCTATAAATCAGTCCAGATTGGAATGCATAGAAAGAACTGTTTGCAGAAAAATGCAAGTGAAGTCTGTGTTGTGTGATTATTTTATTAGGTTTATAATGTTGTTTAGCAAATGTTTTTGTACATTTAGCTTAGTTTAATTATATATTCTTTGTTTTGTGATTGTTTTATTAGGTTTATAATGCTGTTTAGCATTTAAAGTCTTCATTTCAAAGCTTTAAAAATAATGTATTAGGTGTTACTTATGACAATTTTGAGAGGGGCCTGGAACCTATCTCCCTCACTTCCCATTGACTTTATAAACTGGGTTTCAATTTACAACAGTTTCGATTTACAACCATTCCTTCTAGAACCTAACCCCGGCGTAAACTGAGGGCTACCTGTATATATATATATATATATATATATATATATATATATATATATATATATATATATATATATATATATATATATATATAAACATATTGCATTATAAGTTTTTATTTGTAGCTATGTATACCAAGCTCTAAAATTATACAAAGGGAACATTCTAATGTGGTATAGTAGATCTTCATTTAATTCTCAAAATCAACAGCCAAAACTATATATATTTTTAAAGTAGACAACAAAAGTTTTGTTCTAGGCCCATTTTGGTATATTTAATTACACCATCTGGCCATCAAATTTATGCAAAATACGATTATGTAAGACAAATGCGTTCAAAATGTTTTCTAGGTTCCCCTGTGTACAGAATTAACAGACATGCATGGGTTTGTCATTGGTCTTGGTAATTAGAAGAAAGCTGCTAATTGCAGCTGTGCACCACAAATCTCAAAGAAGACTTTTAAACATATTATGACAATGGGTCCAGGGTTCATTTCATATGGCCTGAATTCTCAAAATTGACCTCAAAAGCTATTGGTTACTCAGTGGTCACTGAAGAATTACTTGTCACTCAGTGGTCGCTGAGTGATCACTGGTATTTCAGTGGTCATCAGTCACTAAGTTGTCGCTTAGTGATCCCTGGTTACTCAGGCCTAGATTTAGAGTTGGGCGGTAGCCGTCAAAACCAACGTTAGAGGCTCCTAACGCTGGTTTTGGGCTACCGCCGGTATTTGGAGTCAGTCAGGAAAGGGTCTAACGCTCACTTTCCAGCCGCAACTTTTCCATACCGCAGATCCCCTTACGTCATTTGCGTATCCTATCTTTTCAATGGGATCTTTCTAACGCCGGTATTTAGAGTCGTGGCTGAAGTGAGCGTTAGAAATCTAACGACAAGACTCCAGCTGCAGAAAAAAGTCAGTAGTTAAGAGCTTTCTGGGCTAACGCCGGTTTATAAAACTCTTAACTACTGTGCTCTAAAGTACACTAACACCCATAAACTACCTATGTACCCCTAAACCGAGGTCCCCCCACATCGCCGCCACTCGATTAAATTTTTTTAACCCCTAATCTGCCGACCACCACCTACGTTATCCTTATGTACCCCTAATCTGCTGCCCCTAACACCGCCAACCCCTATATTATATTTATTAACCCCTAATCTGCCCCCCTCAATGTCGCCTCCACCTGCCTACACTTATTAACCCCTAATCTGCCGAGCGGACCGCACCGCTACTATAATAGTTATTAACCCCTAATCCGCCTCACTCCCGCCTCAATAACCCTATAATAAATAGTATTAACCCCTAATCTGCCCTCCCTAACATCGCCAACACCTAACTTCAATTATTAACCCCTAATCTGCCGACCGAATCTCGCCGCTACTGTAATAAATGGATTAACCCCTAAAGCTAAGTCTAACCCTAACACTAACACCCCCCTAAATTAAATATAATTTAAATCTAACGAAATAAATTAACTCTTATTAAATAAATTATTCCTATTTAACGCTAAATACTTACCTGTAAAATAAACCCTAATATAGCTACAATATAAATTATAATTATATTATAGCTATTTTAGGATTTATATTTATTTTACAGGTAACTTTGTATTTATTCTAACCAGGTACAATAGCTATTAAATAGTTAAGAACTATTTAATAGCTAAAATAGTTAAAATAATTACAAAATTACCTGTAAAATAAATCCTAACCTAAGTTACAATTAAACCTAACACTACACGATCAATAAATTAATTAAATAAAATACCTACAATTATCTACAATTAAACCTAACACTACACTATCAATAAATTAATTAAATACAATATCTACAAATAAATACAATGAAATAAACTAACTAAAGTACAAAAAATAAAAAAGAACTAAGTTACAAAAAATAAAAAAATATTTACAAACATTATAAAAAAATTACAACAATTTTAAACTAATTACACCTACTCTAAGCCCCCTAATAAAATAACAAAGCCCCCCAAAATAAAAAATGCCCTACCCTATTCTAAATTAAAAAATTTCAAAGCTCTTTTACCTTACCAGCCCTGAACAGGGCCCTTTGCGGGGCATGCCCCAAAGAATTCAGCTCTTTTGCCTGTAAAAAAACCACATACAATACCCCCCCAACATTACAACCCACCACCCACATACCCCTAATCTAACCCAACCCCCCTTAAATAAACCTAACACTAAGCCCCTGAAGATCTTCCTACCTTATCTTCACCATACCAGGTTCACCGATCCGTCCTCGGAAGTCTTGATCCAAGCCTCGGAAGTGTTGATCCAAGCCCAAGCGGGGGGCTGAAGAGTGACGTCCATCCTCGGACTGAAGTCTGGATCCAAGCGGCGGCTGAAGAACTCCATCATCGGGCTGAAGTCGGAAGTCCATCATCGGGATGAAGTCTTCTATCAAGCCGCATCTTCAATCTTCTTTCTTCTGGAGCGGAGCCATCTTCTTTCCAACCGACGCGGATCCAACCTCTTCAACCGACGCCTACTCGCCGAATAACGGTTCCTTTAAATGACGTCATCCAAGATGGCGTCCCTCGAATTCCGATTGGCTGATAGGATTCTATCAGCCAATCGGAATTAAGGTAGGAATATTCTGATTGGCTGATGGAATCAGCCAATCAGAATCAAGTTCAATCCGATTGGCTGATCCAATCAGCCAATCAGATTGAGCTCTCATTCTATTGGCTGTTCCGATCAGCCAATAGAATGCGAGCTCAATCTGATTGGCTGATCGGATCAGCCAATCGGATTGAACTTGATTCTGATTGGCTGATTCCATCAGCCAATCAGAATTTTCCTACCTTAATTCCGATTGGCTGATAGAATCCTATCAGCCAATCGGAATTCGAGGGACGCCAACTTGGATGACGTCATTTAAAGGAACCGTTATTCAGCGAGTAGGCGTCGGTTGAAGAGGTTGGATCCGCGTCGGTTGGAAAGAAGATGGCTCTGCTCCAGAAGAAAGAAGATTGAAGATGCGGCTTGATAGAAGACTTCCGACTTCAGCCCGATGATGGAGTTCTTCAGCCGCCGCTTGGATCCAGACTTCAGCCCGAGGATGGACGTCACTCTTCAGCCCCCCGCTTGGGCTTGGATCAACACTTCCGAAGCTTGGATCAAGACTTCCGAGGACGGATCGGTGAACCTGGTATGGTGAAGATAAGGTAGGAAGATCTTCAGGGGCTTAGTGTTAGGTTTATTTAAGGGGGGTTTGGGTTAGATTAGGGGTATGTGGGTGGTGGGTTGTAATGTTGGGGGGGGGTATTGTATGTGTTTTTTTTACAGGCAAAAGAGCTGAATTCTTTGGGGCATGCCCCGCAAAGGGCCCTGTTCAGGGCTGGTAAGGTAAAAGAGCTTTGAACTTTTTAAATTTAGAATAGGGTAGGGCATTTTTTTATTTTGGGGGGCTTTGTTATTTTATTAGGGGGCTTAGAGTAGGTGTAATTAGTTTAAAATTGTTGTAATATTTTTCTAATGTTTGTAAATATTTTTTTATTTTTTGTAACTTAGTTCTTTTTTATTTTTTGTACTTTAGTTAGTTTATTTCATTGTATTTATTTGTAGATATTGTATTTAATTAATTTATTGATAGTGTAGTGTTAGGTTTAATTGTAGATAATTGTAGGTATTTTATTTAATTAATTTATTGATCGTGTAGTGTTAGGTTTAATTGTAACTTAGGTTAGGATTTATTTTACAGGTAATTTTGTAATTATTTTAACTATTTTAGCTATTAAATAGTTCTTAACTATTTAATAGCTATTGTACCTGGTTAGAATAAATACAAAGTTACCTGTAAAATAAATATAAATCCTAAAATAGCTATAATATAATTATAATTTATATTGTAGCTATATTAGGGTTTATTTTACAGGTAAGTATTTAGCTTTAAATAGGAATAATTTATTTAATAAGAGTTAATTTATTTCGTTAGATTTAAATTATATTTAACTTAGGGGGGTGTTAGTGTTAGGGTTAGACTTAGCTTTAGGGGTTAATCCATTTATTACAGTAGCGGCGAGATTTGGTCGGCAGATTAGGGGTTAATAATTGAAGTTAGGTGTCGGCGATGTTAGGGAGGGCAGATTAGGGGTTAATACTATTTATTATAGGGTTATTGAGGCGGGAGTGAGGCGGATTAGGGGTTAATAACTTTATTATAGTAGCGGTGCAGTCCACTCTGCAGATTAGGGGTTAATAAGTGTAGGCAGGGGGAGGCAACGTTGTGGGGGGCAGATTAGGGGTTAATTAATATAATATAGGGGTCGGCGGTGTTAGGGGCAGCAGATTAGGGGTACATAGGGATAATGTAAGTAGCGGCGTTTTACGGAGCGGCAGATTAGGGGTTAAAAAAAATATGCAGGTGTCAGCGATAGCGGGGGAGGCAGATTAGAGGTTAATAAGTGTAAGGTTAGGGGTGTGTAGACTCGGGGTACATGTTAGGGTGCTAGGTGCAGACGTAGGAAGTGTTTCCCCATAGAAAACAATGGGGCTGCGTTAGGAGCTGAACGCGGCTTTTTTGCAGGTGTTAGGTTTTTTTTCAGCTCAAACAGCCCCATTGTTTTCTATGGGGGAATCGTGCACGAGCACGTTTTTGAAGCCGGCCGCGTCCGTAAGCACTGCTGGTATCGAGAGTTGAAGTTGCGGTAAATATGCTATATGCTCCTTTTTTGGAGCCTAACGCAGCCCTTCTGTGAACTCTAAATACCAGCGGTATTTAAAAGGTGCCGCCAGAAAAAAGCATGCTTAGCTAACGCACCCCTTTGGCTGCAAAACTCGAAATCTAGGCGTCAGTGATTACCAGTAACTCAGCTGTCAACTCAGTGCTCACTTACTCAGTTGCCTAGTGGTCACCGATCAATCAGTGGTTACTGGTCACTTGATGGTCATTGTCAATCAGTGGTCACTCAATGTCCACTGGTCACTTATTAGTCACTCAGGAGTCACTGGTCATAAGTGGTCACCGGTCACCCAGTGGTCACTTTATGGTCAAAGTTCACATACGAGTCACAGGTCACCCAGTGGTCTACAGTTAATCTATAGTCAAAGGTCACTCAATGGTGAACATCCTTCAGTGATCAAACAATCACAAGTCATTTCACTGGTTTCTGAAAATCACCAGCCTCAGTGGTCACTAAAAACCAAAAGATCACTGCGTGACTATGGTTCACAGGTCAATCAATAGTCTCTGGTCAGTGACCACTCCAGTGGTCACTCCACAGACATCTGAGTCACTTAGCAGTCATTAATCATTCATAAATATATCTGGGACTCATGCTATTTTAGTGGTCACATAACCATCACCCTACAGAGACTTAGGTCATTGTAGTGGTCATGCAGCCATCAACCCACTTTAACTTTTACTACCTAGACAATGCTTGGGCCCCTATGATCTAAAGTGCTACGAGGCGGCAAAAAATTCCAAGGAATCCTATGCTATTAACCCCTATACCACCACATACCCACTGCAAGTAGTATCCTGTTAGCCCCTATACTGCCAAATACCCACCGCAAGTACCTATCCTATTAACACTTATACTACCAAATACCCCCTGCAAGTACCTATCCTATAACTCCCTATACTGCCACATACCCACCTCAACTATAATCCTATTAACTCTTATACCACCACATACCCACATCAAGTACCTATCTAATTAACTCCTATACCTCCACATACCCACCGCAAGTACCTATCCTATTAACCCCTATACCTCCACATACCCACCGCAAGTACCCTACACTATTAACTCTAAACCGCCACAAGCCCCAATGCAAACTAACCCTACTCTACCTTACACCCAACCCCCCTCTAAACTAAACCACTTAAGTTACATGGAAAAAAAAGTTACCAAAAATAAAAAAAATACAGTATCCAAAATAAAAAACCAAGCCATTTAATCTAACACTAATTTACATGCACCATAAAAAACCCACCCAAAAAACAAACAAACAATAAACCCTAAAATAAAATAGACCCTAAATAATTCAGGTCTTTAACAAAATAAAAACAACTACAAAACCCCCATCTACAATACAAGTAACACCCACAAAATAATAAAATCTACCTAATAAAACCTATCCTAAAAAATAAAATTATGTCACGGTATCTGTGAAGATTATTAAATAATATATGTGTATATATATATATATATGATTTAATATATATATGGCTGTTAACACCAAATGATTCATTTATTTGTAAGACATTAAATGCTTGGATGACCACAATTCAATCCTCCCCCACTCAATATGCAAAATTACAATGCATCCAGGTGAGAACAAAGAAAAGACATTTGGTCTAGTTAAATTCAGGCAGTCATTTCAAAGAAAGACAAATTATTTCAAAAGGATGGCCATCTGTATAGTTGTGTATTGCAATCTTGGATCAGACAGTTACTTCAAAGTAATTATTAGCATGATGGAGCCTCAGAAGTGTATGCCCATATATGGGCTTCCTGCCCAAGATGGATAATGAACTCACAGGCCCCCTGTGAGTTATAGACGGTCCATCTCTGGGAATGATTGAATATACAAACATGCTCAAAGAATTGTAATTTACCATCTACATGATAAATTATTCCTGCTGAGATCTAAATACGCATGGGATGTTTGAACTCAGGTTACCAACTGACATGATAAATTAGATCTCAAATATAGAAATTGTGCCTAATCTTCATGTAAGTGTAAGATACTCAAATTAATATTTATAACATATTAAATATAAACACATGAATCTGGGAGATTGTCCAAGCCTAAGAATGGTAATATTGGAGGCTGGGGGCCTCAGAGTCCAAATTTCAGCATGTCTTAACCTATGTATTTTTTTTTAAAAAACATAGAATATTTTAAGGATTTAAAATGGCCAATTTTAATAACCTATTTCTCTATATTTTTTAGGCATTTAACAAATACATGTGTGGGCATCCCATATATCTTGTAATATGTTTTACGCAATCAGAAAGAGGTGTACTGTATGTGTAATATGCTGTGTTTTTATATGAATATAAGGAAATAAGCAAATGCAATTTTAAATGGATTTTAAGATAATAATAATATGATGTTAGAAATAATACTGATGTTTCATATTAAAATAATCAGAAAAATTACATTATATAATTAAAATTGTAAATGATTAATACAAGGAAGTTAAGTAGTTTAAATAATCACTTCATAAGGATATATTAAATTGTGGCAACTTTTGATGATGAGACTGCATTTCTGTTTGTTTGCTGCCCCCTAGGGGATTAACATGGTATGACAGCCAAACAAATTGATTGTTTAAAACATATGCAAATCCAAGTAGCCAATCAAATGTTTCGAAGGGCCAATCCATGCTCAGCTCCATAAGAACAAGACAAGCTTCCGTTGTGCGTTTCCAATTTCACGATGATTAGAATAAAAAGGGGTGGGACTATATTGCAAAATATAATCCCAAGCAAGAGAGAAAAAAGGGACTCTGGCTGCAAGATTTTTGACTGACAAAACTGCTGCGATCCAGTCTATTATAAAGCAACCTGGGCTTATCTTTTTATCCATCTTGCAAAAATTACCTCTTTCAATTTATGAGGCGAAATTGGATTTACTGGAGAAACTCTGGAAGTTGAAACATTAATTGTTCAAGTTGGTGATGTATGACTATTATTTATCTTTAATATTTTAGACAAAGGTATTCTAAGACTATGGTCAAATTGCAGTTAGTAATTTTGAAAGGACAATTTGTATTTTAAACTTGTGTTTCACAGTCTTGTGTAGTCTTAATTAGTCACTATTGCTAAATAATTTATTTGCCAAACAAAGGTCCTTTGTATTGCATATTTCTAAATCAGACCTATTATTGTAAGTAAATCTCTTTGGTGTGTAATTTATCTTTGCAAACAAATATATATATATATATATATATATATATATATATATATATATATATATATATTTTAGAACTTGCCTTAATTGTAGCTAATAAGAATTTATTTCATCTCAGATAACTTGGCATAGAAATTGACTGTTAAATTATATTGTTCTATTGTTTAACTAAGCACTGTCAAATTTAGTGAACCCTTCCTTGGCATCTCATTGTGATATTTAAATTAATTTGAGAAATTATTGTGAATAAGGTAATTTTTATGATCTTTGCGTAGCATATTATAATAGTTTAAACTTGTATAGTTTTGATTCATATCTGGTTCTCTATAAATATAATTCAATGTGTCAATAAATTTTAACTAATATATATTTAACCCTAATTTAGAAATTTACATTAATTTTATTGTTTTGTATATGCATTTTATTGGGGGTTTGTTTTAAAGAATAATTATTAAATATATTGTATTATAACCCGGCCATATACTGACAATTTAAAAGAAAAAATATATAATTTATGTAAGAACTTACCTGATAAATTCATTTCTTTCATAGTGGCAAGAGTCCATGAGCTAGTGATGTATGGGATATACATTCCTACCAGGTGGGGGCAAAGTTTTCCAAACCTCAAAATGCCTATAAATACACCTCCTACCTCACTCATACTCGTGTAGCCAAGAAGTGAGGTGTAAAAGAAGGAGTAAAAAGCATACAGAAAGAGGAACTGGAAAAAATAAAGTGCTTTATACAAAAAATCAACCACAAAAAATAGGGTGGGTCTCATGGACTCTTGCCACTATGAAAGAAATGAATTTATCAGGTAAGTTCTTACATAAATTATGTTTTCTTTTATGTAAGTGGCAAGAGCCCATAAGCTAGTGACGTATGGGATATAATACCCAAGATGTGGAAAACCACGAGTCTCTAGAGAGAGAGGGATAAAATAACAACAGCTGAATCCGCTGAGAAATTAAATCCAAAATAATTAAGTTTTCTTTAAAAAAATTCAAAAAAACTCAAATCAAAAGGATTAGAATCAAACTGAGACAACTGCCTGAAGAAACTTTCTACTAAAGGCTGCTTCCAAGGAAGCAAACACATCAAAATGGAAACATTTAGTTAAAGTAGACAAAGAAGACCAAATTGCTGCTTTGAAAATTTGATCAACTGAAGCTTCATTCTTAAAAGCCCAAGAAGTGGCAACTGATCTAATAGAATGAGCTGTAATTCTCTGAGGTGGAGACTGCCCTGCCTCCAAATAAGCTTTGTGAATCAAAAGTTTTAACCAAGATGACAAAGAAATGGCAGAGGCTTTCTGACCTTTCCTGGAGCCAGAAAAAATAACAAATAGACTAGAAGTCTTTCTGAAATCTTTAATAGCCTCAACATAATATTTCAAAGCTCTGACCACATCCAAAGAATGTAAAGACCTTTCAAGAGTACTGCATTCTTAAGATTAGGACACAAGGAAGGAACAACAATTTCCCTATGGATGTTGTTAGAATTCACAACTTTAGGCAAACATTTTAATGAAGTCCGCAAAACAGCCTTATCTTGATGGGAAATCAGATAAGGAGACTCCCAAGAGAGAGCAGACAATTCGGAAACTCTTCTAGCAGAAGAGATAGCCAAAGGAAATTACACTTTCCAAGAAAGTAATTTAATATCCAGAGAATGCATAGGCTCAAAAGGAGGAGCCTGTAAAATCTTCAAAACCAAATTGAAACTCCAAGGAGGAGAATAGATTTAATAACAGGTTTGATATGAATCAAAGCCTGAACAAAACAATGAATATCAGGAAGTTTAGCAATCTTTCTATGAAATAAGACAGAAAGAGCAGAAATGTGTCCTTTCAAAGTATTTGCAGACAAAACTTTATCCAAACCATCCTTAAGAAACTGTAAAATCCTAGGAATTCTGAAAGAACGCCAAGAATAATTATGAGTGGAACACTATGAAATATAGGTTTTCCAAACCCGATGATAAATTTTCCTTGAAACAGACTTACGAGCCTGTATCATAGTGCTAATCACTGAGTCAGAGAAACCTCTATGACTAAGCACTAAGCGTTGAATTTCCATGCCTTCAAATTTAGAGATTTGAGATCCTGATGGAATAATGTCCTTTGAGACAGAAGGTTTGGCCTTAAAGGAAGTGGCCAAGGCTGGCAACTGGACATCCGGACAAGATCTGCATACCAAAACCTGTGAGGCCATGCTGGTGCTATCAGAAACACATTAGATTGTACTCTTATGATCTTTGAGATCACCCTTGGAAGAAAAATTGGAGGCAGAAAAATATAAGCAGGTTGGTAAAACCAAGGAACTGCTAAGGCATCCACCATCTACGCCTGAGGATCCCTGGACCTGGAAAGGTATCTTGGAAGCTTCTTGTTTAGACAAGAGGCCAACAGATCTATTTCTGGAAGACCCCACATCTGTACAAGATGAAAAAACACATCTAGATGGAGAGACCACTCCCCAGAATGTAAAGTCTGACGGCTGAGATAATCCACTTCCCAATTGTCTACACCTGGGATATGAATCACAGAAATTAGACAAGAGTTGGATTCCACCCAAGAAAGTATCCGAGATACTTCTTTCATTGCTGAAGGACTGCGAGTCCCTCCTTGATGATTGACATATGCCACTGTTGTGATATTGTCTGTTTGAAAACCAATGTAAAGTTCTCTCTTCAATAGAGGCCAAACCTGAAGAGCTCTGAATATAGCACAGAGTTCTAAAATATTGATTGGTAACCTCGCCTCTTGAGGTTTCCAAACCCCTTGTGTTGTCAGAGACCCCCAGACAGCTCCCCAACCTGTTAGAATTGCATCTGTTGTGATCACAGTCCAGGAAGGAGGAACAAATGAGGCCCCTTGAACAATAAGGTGATGGTCTAACCACCAAGTCAAAGAGAGTTGAGTGTTGGGATTTAAGTATATCAGTTGTGATAACTGAGTATAATCCCTGCACCGTTGGTGCAACATGCAAAGCTGTAGAGGTCTCTTATGAAAACGAGCAAAGGGGATCGCGTCCGATGCTGCAGTCATGAGACCTAAAACTTCCATGCACATAGCCACTGAAGGGAATGATAGAGACTGAAGGTTTAGACAAGCTAAAACTAACTTCATTCATCTCTTGTCTGTCAGAGAAAGAGTCATGAACACTGAATCTATCTGAAAACCTAAAAAAGTGACCCTTGTCTGAGGAATCAAGAAACTCTTTTGTAAATTGATCCTCCAACCATGTTCTTGAAGAAACCACACTAGTTGTATTGTGTGAGATTCTGCTAAATGAAAAGATTGAGCTAGTACCAAGATATCGTCCAAATATGGAAACACCGCAATACCCTGCTCTCTGATTACAGATAGAAGGGCAACGAGAACTTTTGAAAATATTCTCTGAGCTGTCGCTAGGCCAAATGGAGGAGCGAGAAATTGGTAATGCTTGTCTAGAAAAGAGAATCTCAGAAAACGGTAATGGTCTGAATGAATCGGAATGTGAAGATTAGCATCCTGTACGTCCATTGTGGACATGAAATGACCTTGCTGAACAAAAGGCAAAATAGTAATTATTGTCACCATCTTGAAAGTTGGGACTCTTACAAAACGATTTAAAAATTTCAGATCCAGAATTGGTCTGAACGAATCTTTTTTTCTTTGGGACAATGAATAGATTTGAATAAAAACCCAAACCCTGTTCCTGAAGGAACTGGAACAATCACCCCTGAAAGCTCTAGCTCTGAAACACATTTCTGAAAAGCCTGAGCCTTCACAGGGTTTGTTGAAACATGAGAAAGAAAGAATCTTCCCATGGGAGGTCTTATTCTGAAACCTATTTGATACCCCTGATAAACAATATTTTGAATCCACTGTTTTTGAACAGAAACTGTTCAAATGTGTTGAAATAATTTCAATCTACCCCCCACCAGTAGAACTGGTTTGAGGGCAGCACCATCATGCAGTCTTAGGGCTGGATTTGTTTTTTTATAAGGCTTGGATTTATTCTAATTCAGAGATGGTCTCCAATTAGAGCCATAGGCCTTAGGGGAAGGAGAGGTCTTTTGTTCTCTATTCTGACGAAAGGAACGAAAACGATTGAAAGCTTTAAATTTACCCTTAGATTTCTTATCTTGGGGCAGAAAAACTCCCTTTCCCCCGGTGATAGTGGAAATAATAGAATCCAATTGAGAACCAAATAAATTACTACCCTGAAAAGATAAACGGCTAGATTCCAAGTTTTGTCTGTAAAGCCATGCGTTATTAACCCCTTAAGGACCAGCGACATACCCTGTATGTCGCTGGCCTTTTTTTGGGACTTGATTGTTTTATAGCGCAGTCTTGCCACCAGCGTTGAGACTGCTCTATTCCACAAAGCCTGCTGGAGGGAGGGCATTAATAGCGTGTTCTTGCTAGACTTGCGCTATTATGTCCTGAAAAAACCCTTAACGACCAGTGACATACAGGGTACATTGTGGTCATTAAGGGGTTAACAAGCAGTTTCAGCTCATCGCTCACCTACAAACAACGTTGGAATTACAGGTTTTTTAAAACCCGGCGTTAGCCGCAGAAAAGTAAGCGGAGAGCAAATTTTAGCTCCACATCTCACCTCAATACCAGCGCTGCTTACGGTAGCGGTGAGCTGGCAAAACGTGCTTGTGCACGATTTCCCCATAGGAATCAATGGGGCTGAGCCGGCTGAAAAAAAACACCTGCAAAAAAGCAGCCCCATTGATTCCTATGGGGAAATACTTTTTATGTCTACACCTAACACCCTAACATGAACCCCGAATCTAAACACCCCTAATATTACACTTATTAACCCCTAATCTGCCGACCCCGACATCGTCGCCACCTGCATAATATTATTAACCCCTAATCTGCCGCTCCGGACACTGCCGCCACCTACATTATACTTATGAACCCCTAATCTGCTGCCCCCAACTTCGCCGACACCTACATTATAGTTATTAACCCCTAATCTGCCACCCCCAATGTCGTCACAACCTACCTACAATTATTAACCCCTAATCTGCCGCCCACAACGTCGCTGACACTATAATAAAGTTATTAACCCCTAAATCTAAGTCTAACCCTAAACCTAACCCCCCCTAACTTAAATATAATTTAAATAAATAAAAATAAAAATACTACAATTAACTAAATTAGTCCTATTTAAAACTAAATACTTACCTATAAAATAAACCCTAAGATAGCTACAATGTAATTATTAATTATATTGTAGCTATTTTAGGATTTATTTTTATTTCACAAGCAAGTTTGTATTTATTTTAACTAGGTACATTAGTTATTAAATAGTTATTAACTATTTAATAACTACCTAGCTAAAATAAAGACAAAAGTACCTGTAAAATAAATCCTAACCTAAGTTACAATAACACCTAACACTACACTATATATAAATTAATTACCTAAATTAAATTAAACTAATTACAATTAAATAAAATAAACTAAAGTACAAAAACAAACACTAAATTACAAAAAATAATAAAATAATTACAAGAATTTTAAAATAATTACACCTAATCTAATCCCACTAATAAAATAAAAAAGCCCCCCAAAATAAAAAAATCCCTACCCTATACTAAATTACAAATAGCCCTTAAAAGGGCCTTTTGCATCGCATTGCCCCAAAGTAATCAGCTATTTTACCTGTAAATACAATACCCCCCAACATTAAAACCCTCCACCCACACACCCAACCCTACTCTAAAACCCACCCAATCCCCCCTTAATAAAACCTAACACTAACCCCTTGAAGATCACCCTACCTTGAGACGTCTTCACCCAACTGGACAGAAGTGGTCCTCCAGAGGGGCAGAAGTCTTCATCCGATCTGGGCAGAAGAGGACCTCCAGACAGGCAGAAGTCTTCATCCAGGCGGCATCTTCTATCTTCATCCATCCGACGAGGAGCGGCTCCATCTTGAAGACATCCAACGCGGAGCATCCATCCAGACCGACGACTACCCGACGAATGACGGTTCCTTTAAATTACATCATCCAAGATGACGTCCCTTGAATTCCGATTGGCTGATAGGATTCTAGGATAGGATGCAATCAGCCAATATGATTGAGCTCGCATTCTATTGGCTGATTGGAACAGCCAATAGAATGCGAGCTCAATCCTATTGGCTGATTGGATCAGCCAATAGGATTTTTCCAACCTTAATTCCGATTGGCTGATACAATCGGAATTCAAGGGACACCATCTTGGATGACGTCATTTAAAGGAACCATCATTTGTTGGGTAGTTGTCGGTCTGGATGGATGCTCCGCGTTGGATGTCTTCAAGATGGAGCCGCTCCTCGTCGGATGGCTGAAGATAGAAGATGCCGCCTGGATGAAGACTTCTGCCCGTCTGGAGGACCACTTCTGCCCGGTTGGGTGAAGACGTCTCAAGGTAGGGTGATCTACAAGGGGTTAGTGTTAGGTTTTATTAAGGGGGGATTGGGTGGGTTTTAGAGTAGGGTTGGGTGTGTGGATGGTGGGTTTTAATGTTGGGGGGGTATTGTATTTTTTTTTACAGGTAAAAGAGCTGATTACTTTGAGCAATGCCCCGCAAAAGGCCCTTTTAAGGGCTATTTGTAATTTAGTATAGGGTAGGGATTTTTTATTTTGGGGGGCTTTTTTATTTTATTAGGGGGATTAGATTAGGTGTAATTAGTTTAAAATTCTTGTAATTATTTTATTATTTTTTGTAATTTAGTGTTTGTTTTTTTCCGTACTTTAGTTTATTTAATTTTATTTTATTTAATTTAGGGAATTAATTTAATTATAGTGTAGTGTTAGGTGTAATTGTAACTTAGGTTAGGGTTTATTTTACTGGTAAGTTTGCACTTATTTTAGCTAGGTAGTTATTAAATAGTTAATAACTATTTAATAACTATTGTACCTAGTTAAAATAAATACAAAGTTGCCTGTAAAATAAAAATAAATCCTAAGCTAGCTACAATGTAACTATTAGTTATATTGTAGCTATCTTAGTTTTTTTTTATAGGTAAGTATTTAGTTTTAAATAGGAATAATTTATTTCATTGTAGTAATTTTATTTAGATTATTTTAAATTATATTTAAGTTAGGGGGGTTAGGGTTAGACTTAGGGTTAGGGGTTAAAACATTTAATATAGTGGCGGCAACGTTGGGAGCATACAGAAAGAGGAACTGGAAAAAATAAAGTGCTTTATACAAAAAATCAACCACAAAAAATAGGGTGGGTCTCATGGACTCTTGCCACTATGAAAGAAATGAATTTATCAGGTAAGTTCTTACATAAATTATGTTTTCTTTTATGTAAGTGGCAAGAGCCCATAAGCTAGTGACGTATGGGATATAATACCCAAGATGTGGAAAACCACGAGTCTCTAGAGAGAGAGGGATAAAATAACAACAGCTGAATCCGCTGAGAAATTAAATCCAAAATAATTAAGTTTTCTTTAAAAAAATTCAAAAAAACTCAAATCAAAAGGATTAGAATCAAACTGAGACAACTGCCTGAAGAAACTTTCTACTAAAGGCTGCTTCCAAGGAAGCAAACACATCAAAATGGAAACATTTAGTTAAAGTAGACAAAGAAGACCAAATTGCTGCTTTGAAAATTTGATCAACTGAAGCTTCATTCTTAAAAGCCCAAGAAGTGGCAACTGATCTAATAGAATGAGCTGTAATTCTCTGAGGTGGAGACTGCCCTGCCTCCAAATAAGCTTTGTGAATCAAAAGTTTTAACCAAGATGACAAAGAAATGGCAGAGGCTTTCTGACCTTTCCTGGAGCCAGAAAAAATAACAAATAGACTAGAAGTCTTTCTGAAATCTTTAATAGCCTCAACATAATATTTCAAAGCTCTGACCACATCCAAAGAATGTAAAGACCTTTCAAGAGTACTGCATTCTTAAGATTAGGACACAAGGAAGGAACAACAATTTCCCTATGGATGTTGTTAGAATTCACAACTTTAGGCAAACATTTTAATGAAGTCCGCAAAACAGCCTTATCTTGATGGGAAATCAGATAAGGAGACTCCCAAGAGAGAGCAGACAATTCGGAAACTCTTCTAGCAGAAGAGATAGCCAAAGGAAATTACACTTTCCAAGAAAGTAATTTAATATCCAGAGAATGCATAGGCTCAAAAGGAGGAGCCTGTAAAATCTTCAAAACCAAATTGAAACTCCAAGGAGGAGAATAGATTTAATAACAGGTTTGATATGAATCAAAGCCTGAACAAAACAATGAATATCAGGAAGTTTAGCAATCTTTCTATGAAATAAGACAGAAAGAGCAGAAATGTGTCCTTTCAAAGTATTTGCAGACAAAACTTTATCCAAACCATCCTTAAGAAACTGTAAAATCCTAGGAATTCTGAAAGAACGCCAAGAATAATTATGAGTGGAACACTATGAAATATAGGTTTTCCAAACCCGATGATAAATTTTCCTTGAAACAGACTTACGAGCCTGTATCATAGTGCTAATCACTGAGTCAGAGAAACCTCTATGACTAAGCACTAAGCGTTGAATTTCCATGCCTTCAAATTTAGAGATTTGAGATCCTGAAGGAATAATGTCCTTTGAGACAGAAGGTTTGGCCTTAAAGGAAGTGGCCAAGGCTGGCAACTGGACATCCGGACAAGATCTGCATACCAAAACCTGTGAGGCCATGCTGGTGCTATCAGAAACACATTAGATTGTACTCTTATGATCTTTGAGATCACCCTTGGAAGAAAAATTGGAGGCAGAAAAATATAAGCAGGTTGGTAAAACCAAGGAACTGCTAAGGCATCCACCATCTACGCCTGAGGATCCCTGGACCTGGAAAGGTATCTTGGAAGCTTCTTGTTTAGACAAGAGGCCAACAGATCTATTTCTGGAAGACCCCACATCTGTACAAGATGAAAAAACACATCTAGATGGAGAGACCACTCCCCAGAATGTAAAGTCTGACGGCTGAGATAATCCACTTCCCAATTGTCTACACCTGGGATATGAATCACAGAAATTAGACAAGAGTTGGATTCCACCCAAGAAAGTATCCGAGATACTTCTTTCATTGCTGAAGGACTGCGAGTCCCTCCTTGATGATTGACATATGCCACTGTTGTGATATTGTCTGTTTGAAAACCAATGTAAAGTTCTCTCTTCAATAGAGGCCAAACCTGAAGAGCTCTGAATATAGCACAGAGTTCTAAAATATTGATTGGTAACCTCGCCTCTTGAGGTTTCCAAACCCCTTGTGTTGTCAGAGACCCCCAGACAGCTCCCCAACCTGTTAGAATTGCATCTGTTGTGATCACAGTCCAGGAAGGAGGAACAAATGAGGCCCCTTGAACAATAAGGTGATGGTCTAACCACCAAGTCAAAGAGAGTTGAGTGTTGGGATTTAAGTATATCAGTTGTGATAACTGAGTATAATCCCTGCACCGTTGGTGCAACATGCAAAGCTGTAGAGGTCTCTTATGAAAACGAGCAAAGGGGATCGCGTCCGATGCTGCAGTCATGAGACCTAAAACTTCCATGCACATAGCCACTGAAGGGAATGATAGAGACTGAAGGTTTAGACAAGCTAAAACTAACTTCATTCATCTCTTGTCTGTCAGAGAAAGAGTCATGAACACTGAATCTATCTGAAAACCTAAAAAAGTGACCCTTGTCTGAGGAATCAAGAAACTCTTTTGTAAATTGATCCTCCAACCATGTTCTTGAAGAAACCACACTAGTTGTATTGTGTGAGATTCTGCTAAATGAAAAGATTGAGCTAGTACCAAGATATCGTCCAAATATGGAAACACCGCAATACCCTGCTCTCTGATTACAGATAGAAGGGCAACGAGAACTTTTGAAAATATTCTCTGAGCTGTCGCTAGGCCAAATGGAGGAGCGAGAAATTGGTAATGCTTGTCTAGAAAAGAGAATCTCAGAAAACGGTAATGGTCTGAATGAATCGGAATGTGAAGATTAGCATCCTGTACGTCCATTGTGGACATGAAATGACCTTGCTGAACAAAAGGCAAAATAGTAATTATTGTCACCATCTTGAAAGTTGGGACTCTTACAAAACGATTTAAAAATTTCAGATCCAGAATTGGTCTGAACGAATCTTTTTTTCTTTGGGACAATGAATAGATTTGAATAAAAACCCAAACCCTGTTCCTGAAGGAACTGGAACAATCACCCCTGAAAGCTCTAGCTCTGAAACACATTTCTGAAAAGCCTGAGCCTTCACAGGGTTTGTTGAAACATGAGAAAGAAAGAATCTTCCCATGGGAGGTCTTATTCTGAAACCTATTTGATACCCCTGATAAACAATATTTTGAATCCACTGTTTTTGAACAGAAACTGTTCAAATGTGTTGAAATAATTTCAATCTACCCCCCACCAGTAGAACTGGTTTGAGGGCAGCACCATCATGCAGTCTTAGGGCTGGATTTGTTTTTTTATAAGGCTTGGATTTATTCTAATTCAGAGATGGTCTCCAATTAGAGCCATAGGCCTTAGGGGAAGGAGAGGTCTTTTGTTCTCTATTCTGACGAAAGGAACGAAAACGATTGAAAGCTTTAAATTTACCCTTAGATTTCTTATCTTGGGGCAGAAAAACTCCCTTTCCCCCGGTGATAGTGGAAATAATAGAATCCAATTGAGAACCAAATAAATTACTACCCTGAAAAGATAAACGGCTAGATTCCAAGTTTTGTCTGTAAAGCCATGCGTTATTAACCCCTTAAGGACCAGCGACATACCCTGTATGTCGCTGGCCTTTTTTTGGGACTTGATTGTTTTATAGCGCAGTCTTGCCACCAGCGTTGAGACTGCTCTATTCCACAAAGCCTGCTGGAGGGAGGGCATTAATAGCGTGTTCTTGCTAGACTTGCGCTATTATGTCCTGAAAAAACCCTTAACGACCAGTGACATACAGGGTACATTGTGGTCATTAAGGGGTTAACAAGCAGTTTCAGCTCATCGCTCACCTACAAACAACGTTGGAATTACAGGTTTTTTAAAACCCGGCGTTAGCCGCAGAAAAGTAAGCGGAGAGCAAATTTTAGCTCCACATCTCACCTCAATACCAGCGCTGCTTACGGTAGCGGTGAGCTGGCAAAACGTGCTTGTGCACGATTTCCCCATAGGAATCAATGGGGCTGAGCCGGCTGAAAAAAAACACCTGCAAAAAAGCAGCCCCATTGATTCCTATGGGGAAATACTTTTTATGTCTACACCTAACACCCTAACATGAACCCCGAATCTAAACACCCCTAATATTACACTTATTAACCCCTAATCTGCCGACCCCGACATCTGCGCCACCTGCATAATATTATTAACCCCTAATCTGCCGCTCCGGACACTGCCGCCACCTACATTATACTTATGAACCCCTAATCTGCTGCCCCCAACTTCGCCGACACCTACATTATAGTTATTAACCCCTAATCTGCCACCCCCAATGTCGTCACAACCTACCTACAATTATTAACCCCTAATCTGCCGCCCACAACGTCGCTGACACTATAATAAAGTTATTAACCCCTAAATCTAAGTCTAACCCTAAACCTAACCCCCCCTAACTTAAATATAATTTAAATAAATAAAAATAAAAATACTACAATTAACTAAATTAGTCCTATTTAAAACTAAATACTTACCTATAAAATAAACCCTAAGATAGCTACAATATAATTAATAATTACATTGTAGCTATTTTAGGATTTATTTTTATTTCACAAGCAAGTTTGTATTTATTTTAACTAGGTACATTAGTTATTAAATAGTTATTAACTATTTAATAACTACCTAGCTAAAATAAAGACAAAAGTACCTGTAAAATAAATCCTAACCTAAGTTACAATAACACCTAACACTACACTATAAATAAATTAATTACCTAAATTAAATTAAACTAATTACAATTAAATAAAATAAACTAAAGTACAAAAACAAACACTAAATTACAAAAAATAATAAAATAATTACAAGAATTTTAAAATAATTACACCTAATCTAATCCCACTAATAAAATAAAAAAGCCCCCCAAAATAAAAAAATCCCTACCCTATACTAAATTACAAATAGCCCTTAAAAGGGCCTTTTGCATCGCATTGCCCCAAAGTAATCAGCTATTTTACCTGTAAATACAATACCCCCCAACATTAAAACCCTCCACCCACACACCCAACCCTACTCTAAAACCCACCCAATCCCCCCTTAATAAAACCTAACACTAACCCCTTGAAGATCACCCTACCTTGAGACGTCTTCACCCAACTGGACAGAAGTGGTCCTCCAGAGGGGCAGAAGTCTTCATCCGATCTGGGCAGAAGAGGACCTCCAGACAGGCAGAAGTCTTCATCCAGGCGGCATCTTCTATCTTCATCCATCCGACGAGGAGCGGCTCCATCTTGAAGACATCCAACGCGGAGCATCCATCCAGACCGACGACTACCCGACGAATGACGGTTCCTTTAAATTACATCATCCAAGATGACGTCCCTTGAATTCCGATTGGCTGATAGGATTCTAGGATAGGATGCAATCAGCCAATATGATTGAGCTCGCATTCTATTGGCTGATTGGAACAGCCAATAGAATGCGAGCTCAATCCTATTGGCTGATTGGATCAGCCAATAGGATTTTTCCAACCTTAATTCCGATTGGCTGATAGAATCGGAATTCAAGGGACACCATCTTGGATGACGTCATTTAAAGGAACCATCATTTGTTGGGTAGTTGTCGGTCTGGATGGATGCTCCGCGTTGGATGTCTTCAAGATGGAGCCGCTCCTCGTCGGATGGCTGAAGATAGAAGATGCCGCCTGGATGAAGACTTCTGCCCGTCTGGAGGACCACTTCTGCCCGGTTGGGTGAAGACGTCTCAAGGTAGGGTGATCTACAAGGGGTTAGTGTTAGGTTTTATTAAGGGGGGATTGGGTGGGTTTTAGAGTAGGGTTGGGTGTGTGGATGGTGGGTTTTAATGTTGGGGGGGTATTGTATTTTTTTTTACAGGTAAAAGAGCTGATTACTTTGAGCAATGCCCCGCAAAAGGCCCTTTTAAGGGCTATTTGTAATTTAGTATAGGGTAGGGATTTTTTATTTTGGGGGGCTTTTTTATTTTATTAGGGGGATTAGATTAGGTGTAATTAGTTTAAAATTCTTGTAATTATTTTATTATTTTTTGTAATTTAGTGTTTGTTTTTTTCCGTACTTTAGTTTATTTAATTTTATTTTATTTAATTTAGGGAATTAATTTAATTATAGTGTAGTGTTAGGTGTAATTGTAACTTAGGTTAGGGTTTATTTTACTGGTAAGTTTGCACTTATTTTAGCTAGGTAGTTATTAAATAGTTAATAACTATTTAATAACTATTGTACCTAGTTAAAATAAATACAAAGTTGCCTGTAAAATAAAAATAAATCCTAAGCTAGCTACAATGTAACTATTAGTTATATTGTAGCTATCTTAGTTTTTTTTTATAGGTAAGTATTTAGTTTTAAATAGGAATAATTTATTTCATTGTAGTAATTTTATTTAGATTATTTTAAATTATATTTAAGTTAGGGGGGTTAGGGTTAGACTTAGGGTTAGGGGTTAAAACATTTAATATAGTGGCGGCAACGTTGGGAGCATACAGAAAGAGGAACTGGAAAAAATAAAGTGCTTTATACAAAAAATCAACCACAAAAAATAGGGTGGGTCTCATGGACTCTTGCCACTATGAAAGAAATGAATTTATCAGGTAAGTTCTTACATAAATTATGTTTTCTTTTATGTAAGTGGCAAGAGCCCATAAGCTAGTGACGTATGGGATATAATACCCAAGATGTGGAAAACCACGAGTCTCTAGAGAGAGAGGGATAAAATAACAACAGCTGAATCCGCTGAGAAATTAAATCCAAAATAATTAAGTTTTCTTTAAAAAAATTCAAAAAAACTCAAATCAAAAGGATTAGAATCAAACTGAGACAACTGCCTGAAGAAACTTTCTACTAAAGGCTGCTTCCAAGGAAGCAAACACATCAAAATGGAAACATTTAGTTAAAGTAGACAAAGAAGACCAAATTGCTGCTTTGAAAATTTGATCAACTGAAGCTTCATTCTTAAAAGCCCAAGAAGTGGCAACTGATCTAATAGAGTGAGCTGTAATTCTCTGAGGTGGAGACTGCCCTGCCTCCAAATAAGCTTTGTGAATCAAAAGTTTTAACCAAGATGACAAAGAAATGGCAGAGGCTTTCTGACCTTTCCTGGAGCCAGAAAAAATAACAAATAGACTAGAAGTCTTTCTGAAATCTTTAATAGCCTCAACATAATATTTCAAAGCTCTGACCACATCCAAAGAATGTAAAGACCTTTCAAGAGTACTGCATTCTTAAGATTAGGACACAAGGAAGGAACAACAATTTCCCTATGGATGTTGTTAGAATTCACAACTTTAGGCAAACATTTTAATGAAGTCCGCAAAACAGCCTTATCTTGATGGGAAATCAGATAAGGAGACTCCCAAGAGAGAGCAGACAATTCGGAAACTCTTCTAGCAGAAGAGATAGCCAAAGGAAATTACACTTTCCAAGAAAGTAATTTAATATCCAGAGAATGCATAGGCTCAAAAGGAGGAGCCTGTAAAATCTTCAAAACCAAATTGAAACTCCAAGGAGGAGAATAGATTTAATAACAGGTTTGATATGAATCAAAGCCTGAACAAAACAATGAATATCAGGAAGTTTAGCAATCTTTCTATGAAATAAGACAGAAAGAGCAGAAATGTGTCCTTTCAAAGTATTTGCAGACAAAACTTTATCCAAACCATCCTTAAGAAACTGTAAAATCCTAGGAATTCTGAAAGAACGCCAAGAATAATTATGAGTGGAACACTATGAAATATAGGTTTTCCAAACCCGATGATAAATTTTCCTTGAAACAGACTTACGAGCCTGTATCATAGTGCTAATCACTGAGTCAGAGAAACCTCTATGACTAAGCACTAAGCGTTGAATTTCCATGCCTTCAAATTTAGAGATTTGAGATCCTGAAGGAATAATGTCCTTTGAGACAGAAGGTTTGGCCTTAAAGGAAGTGGCCAAGGCTGGCAACTGGACATCCGGACAAGATCTGCATACCAAAACCTGTGAGGCCATGCTGGTGCTATCAGAAACACATTAGATTGTACTCTTATGATCTTTGAGATCACCCTTGGAAGAAAAATTGGAGGCAGAAAAATATAAGCAGGTTGGTAAAACCAAGGAACTGCTAAGGCATCCACCATCTACGCCTGAGGATCCCTGGACCTGGAAAGGTATCTTGGAAGCTTCTTGTTTAGACAAGAGGCCAACAGATCTATTTCTGGAAGACCCCACATCTGTACAAGATGAAAAAACACATCTAGATGGAGAGACCACTCCCCAGAATGTAAAGTCTGACGGCTGAGATAATCCACTTCCCAATTGTCTACACCTGGGATATGAATCACAGAAATTAGACAAGAGTTGGATTCCACCCAAGAAAGTATCCGAGATACTTCTTTCATTGCTGAAGGACTGCGAGTCCCTCCTTGATGATTGACATATGCCACTGTTGTGATATTGTCTGTTTGAAAACCAATGTAAAGTTCTCTCTTCAATAGAGGCCAAACCTGAAGAGCTCTGAATATAGCACAGAGTTCTAAAATATTGATTGGTAACCTCGCCTCTTGAGGTTTCCAAACCCCTTGTGTTGTCAGAGACCCCCAGACAGCTCCCCAACCTGTTAGAATTGCATCTGTTGTGATCACAGTCCAGGAAGGAGGAACAAATGAGGCCCCTTGAACAATAAGGTGATGGTCTAACCACCAAGTCAAAGAGAGTTGAGTGTTGGGATTTAAGTATATCAGTTGTGATAACTGAGTATAATCCCTGCACCGTTGGTGCAACATGCAAAGCTGTAGAGGTCTCTTATGAAAACGAGCAAAGGGGATCGCGTCCGATGCTGCAGTCATGAGACCTAAAACTTCCATGCACATAGCCACTGAAGGGAATGATAGAGACTGAAGGTTTAGACAAGCTAAAACTAACTTCATTCATCTCTTGTCTGTCAGAGAAAGAGTCATGAACACTGAATCTATCTGAAAACCTAAAAAAGTGACCCTTGTCTGAGGAATCAAGAAACTCTTTTGTAAATTGATCCTCCAACCATGTTCTTGAAGAAACCACACTAGTTGTATTGTGTGAGATTCTGCTAAATGAAAAGATTGAGCTAGTACCAAGATATCGTCCAAATATGGAAACACCGCAATACCCTGCTCTCTGATTACAGATAGAAGGGCAACGAGAACTTTTGAAAATATTCTCTGAGCTGTCGCTAGGCCAAATGGAGGAGCGAGAAATTGGTAATGCTTGTCTAGAAAAGAGAATCTCAGAAAACGGTAATGGTCTGAATGAATCGGAATGTGAAGATTAGCATCCTGTACGTCCATTGTGGACATGAAATGACCTTGCTGAACAAAAGGCAAAATAGTAATTATTGTCACCATCTTGAAAGTTGGGACTCTTACAAAACGATTTAAAAATTTCAGATCCAGAATTGGTCTGAACGAATCTTTTTTTCTTTGGGACAATGAATAGATTTGAATAAAAACCCAAACCCTGTTCCTGAAGGAACTGGAACAATCACCCCTGAAAGCTCTAGCTCTGAAACACATTTCTGAAAAGCCTGAGCCTTCACAGGGTTTGTTGAAACATGAGAAAGAAAGAATCTTCCCATGGGAGGTCTTATTCTGAAACCTATTTGATACCCCTGATAAACAATATTTTGAATCCACTGTTTTTGAACAGAAACTGTTCAAATGTGTTGAAATAATTTCAATCTACCCCCCACCAGTAGAACTGGTTTGAGGGCAGCACCATCATGCAGTCTTAGGGCTGGATTTGTTTTTTTATAAGGCTTGGATTTATTCTAATTCAGAGATGGTCTCCAATTAGAGCCATAGGCCTTAGGGGAAGGAGAGGTCTTTTGTTCTCTATTCTGACGAAAGGAACGAAAACGATTGAAAGCTTTAAATTTACCCTTAGATTTCTTATCTTGGGGCAGAAAAACTCCCTTTCCCCCGGTGATAGTGGAAATAATAGAATCCAATTGAGAACCAAATAAATTACTACCCTGAAAAGATAAACGGCTAGATTCCAAGTTTTGTCTGTAAAGCCATGCGTTATTAACCCCTTAAGGACCAGCGACATACCCTGTATGTCGCTGGCCTTTTTTTGGGACTTGATTGTTTTATAGCGCAGTCTTGCCACCAGCGTTGAGACTGCTCTATTCCACAAAGCCTGCTGGAGGGAGGGCATTAATAGCGTGTTCTTGCTAGACTTGCGCTATTATGTCCTGAAAAAACCCTTAACGACCAGTGACATACAGGGTACATTGTGGTCATTAAGGGGTTAACAAGCAGTTTCAGCTCATCGCTCACCTACAAACAACGTTGGAATTACAGGTTTTTTAAAACCCGGCGTTAGCCGCAGAAAAGTAAGCGGAGAGCAAATTTTAGCTCCACATCTCACCTCAATACCAGCGCTGCTTACGGTAGCGGTGAGCTGGCAAAACGTGCTTGTGCACGATTTCCCCATAGGAATCAATGGGGCTGAGCCGGCTGAAAAAAAACACCTGCAAAAAAGCAGCCCCATTGATTCCTATGGGGAAATACTTTTTATGTCTACACCTAACACCCTAACATGAACCCCGAATCTAAACACCCCTAATATTACACTTATTAACCCCTAATCTGCCGACCCCGACATCTGCGCCACCTGCATAATATTATTAACCCCTAATCTGCCGCTCCGGACACTGCCGCCACCTACATTATACTTATGAACCCCTAATCTGCTGCCCCCAACTTCGCCGACACCTACATTATAGTTATTAACCCCTAATCTGCCACCCCCAATGTCGTCACAACCTACCTACAATTATTAACCCCTAATCTGCCGCCCACAACGTCGCTGACACTATAATAAAGTTATTAACCCCTAAATCTAAGTCTAACCCTAAACCTAACCCCCCCTAACTTAAATATAATTTAAATAAATAAAAATAAAAATACTACAATTAACTAAATTAGTCCTATTTAAAACTAAATACTTACCTATAAAATAAACCCTAAGATAGCTACAATATAATTAATAATTACATTGTAGCTATTTTAGGATTTATTTTTATTTCACAAGCAAGTTTGTATTTATTTTAACTAGGTACATTAGTTATTAAATAGTTATTAACTATTTAATAACTACCTAGCTAAAATAAAGACAAAAGTACCTGTAAAATAAATCCTAACCTAAGTTACAATAACACCTAACACTACACTATAAATAAATTAATTACCTAAATTAAATTAAACTAATTACAATTAAATAAAATAAACTAAAGTACAAAAACAAACACTAAATTACAAAAAATAATAAAATAATTACAAGAATTTTAAAATAATTACACCTAATCTAATCCCACTAATAAAATAAAAAAGCCCCCCAAAATAAAAAAATCCCTACCCTATACTAAATTACAAATAGCCCTTAAAAGGGCCTTTTGCATCGCATTGCCCCAAAGTAATCAGCTATTTTACCTGTAAATACAATACCCCCCAACATTAAAACCCTCCACCCACACACCCAACCCTACTCTAAAACCCACCCAATCCCCCCTTAATAAAACCTAACACTAACCCCTTGAAGATCACCCTACCTTGAGACGTCTTCACCCAACTGGACAGAAGTGGTCCTCCAGAGGGGCAGAAGTCTTCATCCGATCTGGGCAGAAGAGGACCTCCAGACAGGCAGAAGTCTTCATCCAGGCGGCATCTTCTATCTTCATCCATCCGACGAGGAGCGGCTCCATCTTGAAGACATCCAACGCGGAGCATCCATCCAGACCGACGACTACCCGACGAATGACGGTTCCTTTAAATTACATCATCCAAGATGACGTCCCTTGAATTCCGATTGGCTGATAGGATTCTAGGATAGGATGCAATCAGCCAATATGATTGAGCTCGCATTCTATTGGCTGATTGGAACAGCCAATAGAATGCGAGCTCAATCCTATTGGCTGATTGGATCAGCCAATAGGATTTTTCCAACCTTAATTCCGATTGGCTGATAGAATCGGAATTCAAGGGACACCATCTTGGATGACGTCATTTAAAGGAACCATCATTTGTTGGGTAGTTGTCGGTCTGGATGGATGCTCCGCGTTGGATGTCTTCAAGATGGAGCCGCTCCTCGTCGGATGGCTGAAGATAGAAGATGCCGCCTGGATGAAGACTTCTGCCCGTCTGGAGGACCACTTCTGCCCGGTTGGGTGAAGACGTCTCAAGGTAGGGTGATCTACAAGGGGTTAGTGTTAGGTTTTATTAAGGGGGGATTGGGTGGGTTTTAGAGTAGGGTTGGGTGTGTGGATGGTGGGTTTTAATGTTGGGGGGGTATTGTATTTTTTTTTACAGGTAAAAGAGCTGATTACTTTGAGCAATGCCCCGCAAAAGGCCCTTTTAAGGGCTATTTGTAATTTAGTATAGGGTAGGGATTTTTTATTTTGGGGGGCTTTTTTATTTTATTAGGGGGATTAGATTAGGTGTAATTAGTTTAAAATTCTTGTAATTATTTTATTATTTTTTGTAATTTAGTGTTTGTTTTTTTCCGTACTTTAGTTTATTTAATTTTATTTTATTTAATTTAGGGAATTAATTTAATTATAGTGTAGTGTTAGGTGTAATTGTAACTTAGGTTAGGGTTTATTTTACTGGTAAGTTTGCACTTATTTTAGCTAGGTAGTTATTAAATAGTTAATAACTATTTAATAACTATTGTACCTAGTTAAAATAAATACAAAGTTGCCTGTAAAATAAAAATAAATCCTAAGCTAGCTACAATGTAACTATTAGTTATATTGTAGCTATCTTAGTTTTTTTTTATAGGTAAGTATTTAGTTTTAAATAGGAATAATTTATTTCATTGTAGTAATTTTATTTAGATTATTTTAAATTATATTTAAGTTAGGGGGGTTAGGGTTAGACTTAGGGTTAGGGGTTAAAACATTTAATATAGTGGCGGCAACGTTGGGGGCGGCAGATTAGGGGTTAATAAATGTAGGTAGGTGTCAGAGATGTTAGGGATGGCAGATTAGGGCTTAATAAAATTTAACTAGTGTTTGCGAGGCGGGAGTGTGGCGGTTTAGGGGTTAATATATTTATTACAGTGGCGACATTGTCCGGTTGGCAGATTAGGGGTTAAAAAAATTATTTAAGTGTTTGAGATGTGCGGGGGGCCTCGGTTTAGGGGTTAATAGGTAGTTTATGGGTGTTAGTGTACTTTCTAGCACTTTAGTTAAGAGTTTTATGGGCGTTAGCCCATAAAACTCTTAAC
Organism: Bombina bombina; assembly: GCF_027579735.1. Classification (NCBI taxonomy): domain Eukaryota; kingdom Metazoa; phylum Chordata; class Amphibia; order Anura; family Bombinatoridae; genus Bombina; species Bombina bombina. The sequence continues at coordinate 294,717,759 of NC_069499.1, read as the reverse complement.
TACTGACTTTTAAATGCGGTAGTAGTCTTGACAGGAAAGGGTGTACCGCTCATTTTTTCCAAGACTCGTAATACCGGCGTTAGGAAAATCCCATTGAAAAGATAGGATACGCAATTGACGTAAGGGGATTTGCGGTATGCTCGAATCGCGGAAAAAAAGTGAGCGGTACACCTGTACCTGCCAGACTCGTAATACCAGCGGGCATTAGAAAGCAGCATTGGGACCTCTCAACGCTGCTTTTTAAGGCTAACACAAGACTCGTAATCTAGGCGAAAAATAGTAATCTAGATTTAGACACCATATCAGCATTCCAAGATTTAAGCCATATAGCTCTTCTAGTAAGAATAGCTAAAGACATAGAGTTAATATCAATCTTAATGACATTACATATAGCATTACAAATGAAATGATTAGCATGTTGAAGTAAAAGAACAATGCTAGATAATTCAGGATCTATTAACTGTTGAGCTAAACTGTCTAACCAAAAAAGTTGAAGCAGCAGCAACATCAATCATAGAAAAGGCAGGTTTAAGAATATAACCAGCATGTAAAAATGCTTTTCTAAGACATGATTCAATTTTCCTATCTAAAGGATCCTTAAAGGAAGTACTAACTTTCATAGGAATAGTACTACATTTGGCCAGAGTAGAAATAGCCCCATCAACCTTAGGGACTTTTCCCCAAAACTCTAAATTAGCCACAGGTAAAGGATATAGCTTTTTAAAACTAGAAGAAGGGTTAAAATAAGTACCAATTTTAGACCATTCCTTAGTAAACATATGAGAGATAGCATCTGGAATAGAAAAAAACTTCAGGAGTAAGTTTTAAAAACAGAATTCAAACATTTGCTATTCTTGTTATCAGGAGGACTAGATTCCATCAATACCTAAAGTAAACAATACTTTCTTTAATAAAGAACGAATATATTCAATCTTAAAAAGAAAAGTTGATTTATCAATTTCAGTCTCTGAAGTAGGATCCTCTGAACCAGAGAAATCAGCAGAAAATACTTCAGTATGCTGTTGATCAATACAAGTTTCATCAGATTTATGAGAGTTTAGGAGAGACCTTTTACATTTATTTGAAGGCGGAATAGCAGTCATAGCCTTCACTATGGCTGCAGCAATATAATCTTTTATATCTACAGGAATATCATGTACAATAGACAGTGGAGGTTTAACAGTAGATGTATTTGTACTTATAGAAACATTATCAGCATGTAATAATTTTTCATAACAAGTGCCACATATTTGAGCTGAAGAAGTAAGTTCAGCTAATTTACAACATACACACTTAGGCCTAGATTTAGAGTTGAGGCTCCTAACGCTGGTTTTTACCGCCCTCTGGTATTTGGAATCAGTCATTAAAGGGTCTAACGCTCACTTTTCAGCCGCGACTTTTCCATACCGCAGATCCCCTTACGTCAATTGCATATCCTATCTTTTCAATGGGATCTTTCTAACGCCGGTATTTAGAGTCGTGGCTGAAGTGAGCGTTAGAAATCTAACGACAAAACTCCAGCCGCAGAAAAAAGTCAGTAGTTAAGAGCTTTCTGGGCTAACGCCGGTTTATAAAGCTCTTAACTACTGTGCTCTAAAGTACACTAACACTCATAAACTACCTATGTACCCCTAAACCGAGGCCCCCCCCACATCGCCGCCACTCAATAATTTTTTTTAACCCCTAATCTGCCGACCGCCACCTACGTTATACTTATGTACCCCTAATATGCTGCCCCTAACACCGCCGACCCCTATATTATATTTATTAACCCCTAACCTGCCCCCCACAACGTCGCCGCCAGCTACCTACAATAATTAACCCCTAATCTGCCGACCGCAAAGTGCCGCTACCTACGTTATCCTTATGTACCCCTAATCTGCTGCCCCTAACACCGCCGACCCCTATATTATATTTATTAACCCCTAATCTGCCCCCCTCAACATCGCCTCCACCTGCCTACACTTATTAACCCCTAATCCGCCTCACTCCCGCCTCAATAACCCTATAATAAATAGTATTAACCCCTAATCTGCCCTCCCTAACATTGCCGACACCTAACTTCAATTATTAACCCCTAATCTGCCGACCGAATCTCGCCGCTACTGTAATAAATGGATTAACCCCTAAAGCTAAATCTAACCCTAACACTAACACCCCCCTAAGTTAAATATAATTTAAATCTAACGAAATAAATTAACTCTTATTAAATAAATTATTCCTATTTAAAGCTAAATACTTACCTGTAAAATAAACCCTAATATAGCTACAATATAAATTATAATTATATTATAGCTATTTTAGGATTTATATTTATTTTACAGGTAACTTTGTATTTATTTTAACCAGGTACAATAGCTATTAAATAGTTAAGAACTATTTAATAGCTAAAATAGTTAAAATAATTACAAAATTACCTGTAAAATAAATCCTAACCTAAGTTACAATTAAACCTAACACTACACGATCAATAAATTAATTAAATAAAATACCTACAATTATCTACAATTAAACCTAACACTACACTATCAATAAATTAATTAAATACAATATCTACAAATAAATACAATGAAATAAACTAATTAAAGTACAAAAAATAAAAAAGAACAAAGTTACAAAAAATAAAAAAATATTTACAAACATTAGAAAAATATTACAACAATTTTAAACTAATTACACCTACTCTAATCCCCCTAATTCAATAACAAAGATCCCCCAAAATAAAAAAATGCCCTACCCTATTCTAAATTAAAAAAGTTCAAAGCTCTTTTACCTTACCAGCCCTGAACAGGGCCCTTTGCGGGGCATGCCCCAAAGAATTCAGCTCTTTTGCCTGTAAAAAAACCACATACAATACCCCCCCCAACATTACAACCCACCACCCACATACCCCTAATCTAACCCAAACCCCCCTTAAATAAACCTAACACTAAGCCCCTGAAGATCTTCCTACCTTGTCTTCACCACACCGGGTCCCGATTGTCATGGTTATGGCCTGTACCTTTAAGTTACCTGCCTATATAAGGCTCCTCCTTCCTACCACACCTTGCTTAGGATTGTTTGTAGGTAGGATTTCTGGATCTTCCCTACTCTCCACTTAAGCCTGGATTACAATAAGTATTAAGGATTACTTTTTGCTGTTTTGTGCTTTTATTGGTACTACGTTACTAACCTGTGTTTGGCATCTTTACTCCTATCTGCTGCTTATTTACCTTTTGCCTTATTTGTAAAGTATTACAGTTTCACCCTCAGAACTAAAAGAGCCGATTTAGCTCACCTCTAACTCTGCATCCACTTCCGGTGTAAACCTCCAGCGGCCTCTACTGAAGCTACCACAGTCCTGCTGTGTCACCATCTCACAAGCATCCTTCGTGCCTCCTGCGCTGCACCCTGTCAGCTGCACTCTCACAAGCTTCCCTGCAGAGGTACACCTCTCCCTCTTCACAGTGGTGATTAGGAAAATCAGACTGCGCTATTCATCTGCAGGTACCAAGCATAAAGACCAAGGTAAAACTTGTCATATCTCCTACCTGAACTGTTGTAATGTTGTTCAAGCTACTTACCTGTGTTTACCATAATCTCTCAAATAGAAGGTAATTGTTTGATAAAACAACCGTTTTAGACCAGCTATATGTTTGTGCACAACTTACCAACTGTATCATATCTGCATACTAACTTCTGTGAATCAACGATTTCATTATAAGAAGGTGACTAATTCTGCTCTCATAACTATATTATACAGTGAATATTCCTTTACTACCAATCTGCTTTTTCCCTTTTGAGCCCTCAGTTAATGAACTGAATGGGGGTTATCTTATTTCTAACCCCGTTACTTGTGAGACTGAGTGGAACTAGACACTTATTCCCTATATACTGCTCCTGCATTACACCGATCTGTCCAGAAGAGCCTCCGATGTCTTGATCCAAGCCCAAGCGGGGGGCTGAAGAGTGACGTCCATCCTCGGGCTGAAGTCTGGATCCAAGCGGCGGCTGAAGAACTCCATCATCGGGCTGAAGTCGGAAGTCCATCATCGGGATGAAGTCTTCTATCAAGCCGCATCTTCAATCTTCTTTCTTCTGGAGCGGAGCCATCTTCTTTCCAACCGACGTGGATCCAACCTCTTCAACTGACGCCTACTCGCCGAATGACGGTTCCTTTAAATGACGTCATCCAAGATGGCGTCCCTCAAATTCCGTTTGGCTGATAGGATTCTATCAGCCAATCGGAATTAAGGTAGGAATATTCAGCCAATCAGATTGAGCTCACATTCTATTGGCTGTTCCGATCAGCCAATAGAATGCAAGCTCAATCTGATTGGCTGATCGGATCAGCCAATCGGATTGAACTTGATTCTGATTGGCTGATTCCATCAGCCAATCAGAATTTTCCTACCTTAATTCCGATTGGCTGATAGAATCCTATCAGCCAATCGGAATTCGAGGGACGCCATCTTGGATGATGTCCCTTAAAGGAACCGTCATTCTTCAGTTGGACGTCGGAGGAAGAAGATTGATCCGCGCTGGAGGTCTTCACAATGGAGCCGTTCCTCATCGGATGAAGATAGAAGATGCCGCTTGGATCAAGATGGTTGCCGGTCTGGATTGCCTCTTCTTCCCGGATAGGATGAAGACTTTGGAGCCTCTTCTGGACCTCTTCAGCCGCAGGATTATGGATCGCCAGCCCCCGCTTGGGTTGGATGAAGATTTTGGAGCCAGGACCGATCGGTGATACCCGGCGAGGTGAAGATAAGGTAGGAAGATCTTCAGGGGCTTAGTGTTAGGTTTATTTAAGGGGGGTTTGGGTTAGATTAGGGGTATGTGGGTGGTGGGTTGTAATGTTGGGGGGGGGTATTGTATGTTTTTTTTTTACAGGCAAAATAGCTGAATTCTTTGGGGCATGCCCCACAAAAGGTACTTTTAAGGGCTGGTAAGGTAAAAGAGCTTTGAACTTTTGTAATTTAGAATAGGGTAGGACATTTTTTTTATTTTGGGGGTCTTTGTTATTTTATTAGGGGGCTTAGAGTAGGTGTAATTAGTTTAAAATTGTTGTAATTTTTTTCTAATGTTTGTAAATATTTTTTTATTTTTTGTACTTTAGTTAGTTTATTTCATTGTATTTATTTGTAGGAATTGAATTTAATTTATTTATTGATAGTGTAGTGTTAGGTTTAATTGTAGATAATTGTAGGTAGTTTATTTAATTTATTTATTGATAGTGTAGTGTTAGGTTTAATTGTAACTTAGGTTAGGATTTATTTTCCAGGTAATTTTGTAATTATTTTAACTATTTTAGCTATTAAATAGTTCTTAACTATTTAATAGCTATTGTACCTGGTTAAAATAAATACAAAGTTACCTGTAAAATAAATATTAATCCTAAAATAGCTATAATATAATTATAATTTATATTGTAGCTATATTAGGGTTTATTTTACAGGTAAGTATTTAGCTTTAAATAGGAATAATTTATTTAATAAGAGTTAATTTATTTCGTTAGATTTAAATTATATTTAATTTAGGGGGTGTTAGGGTTAAAGTTAGACTTAGCTTTAGGGGTTAATAAATTTATTAGAGTAGAGGTGAGCTCCTGTCAGTAGATTAGGGGTTAATACTTGAAGTTAGGTGTCGGCAATGTTAGGGAGGGCAGATTAGGGGTTAATACTATTTATTATAGGGTTATTGAGGCAGGAGTGAGGTGGATTAGGGGTTAATACATTTATTATAGTAGCGCTCAGGTCCGGTCGGCAGATTAGGGGTTAATAAGTGTAGTTAGGTGGAGGCGACGTTGGGGGTGGCAGATTAGGGGGTTAATAAATATAATATAGGGGTCGGCGATGTTAGGGCAGCAGATTAGGGGTACATAGGGATAATGTAGGTGGCGGGGGTGTACGGAGCGGCAGATTAGGGGTTAAAAATAATATGCAGGGGTCAGCGATAGCGGGGGCAGCAGATTAGGGGTTAATAAGTGTAAGGTTAGGGGTGTTTTGACTCGGGGTACATGTTAGAGTGTTAGGTGCAGACGTAGGAAGTGTTTCCACATAGAAAACAATGGGGCTGCGTTAGGAGCTGAACGCGGCTTTTTTGCAGGTGTTAAGTTTTTTTTCAGCTCAAACAGCCCCATTATTTTCTATGGGGGAATCGTGCACGAGCACGTTTTTTAAGCTGGCCGCGTCCGTAAGCACCGCTGGTATCGAGAGTTGAAGTTGCGGTAAATATGCTATGCGCTCCTTTTTTGGAGCCTAACGCAGCCATTCTGTGAACTCTAAATACCAGCGGTATTTAAAAGGTGCAGCCAGAAAAAAGCACGCGTAGCTAACGCACCCCTTTGGCCGCAAAACTCTAAATCTAGGCGTTAGCGTTGGTAGAATTGTGTTCAAGCAGCTTAGTTCCTACAGTATCATCAGAGGCAGGATCAGTCTGAGACATCTTGCAAAATGTAACAAAAAAGAAAGAAATAACATTTAAACAAAATATCCAATTTCCTCAAAGTAGCAGTTTCAGGAATGGGAAAAAATGCTTATGATAAAAATAAGGTAATAATCAAAAGCAAGCAACTCAGCCCTCTAAGAAACAAATGAGAACACACAGAAGCTGGCTGGGTGAAAAGCCGGGCCTGGCAATTTCAGAGCTATCATGGTAGTAGTAGTGAGAGACTGAAAGTCTGACTGTTAGACTCTCAGTCTCTCGCTACCATTACCATGATAGCTCTGAAATTGCAAGCAAGTGCAACAAGGGTCTCTGTGGAAGAGACTGTGCCCTACCTAAGTTGAAGACAGTTCGTTGTCTTCGTTGTCGCCCGCTGAGCCGCAACAGTCTTCACTGGCTCCACTGATCACAGTATGGGTCTCCTCCTGATGTCTCCCGGTGCCGGCATGCAGAACACACAGAAGCTGGCTGGCTAGTTGAAAACATCACGTGACCTCAGTGAAAAGCCAGTCACGTGACTGCTCGGCGGTAATCCGTCCATTTAAATTTTTTTTTTTCAAAGCAGGCAGACATATTCAAGTGTGCAGTGCAGTAGAAAAGTGCCGCCCCCCCAAAAGTTGTCGAACTAGGCACCGGCCTTGTTGGCCTATCCATAAACACGCTCCTGATCAGTCAGCAGAGCTTGGCAGCCATTCAAAGTGGCCAGAAACAATATTCATTTTAAAATAACTTTTTTTACTGTTCCTGCTGCATGGTATAGAAAGGGTTGACCTCTTAGAGGGGGTTGCCCTCTAAGAAACAAATGAGAGCAGAGAGCAAAAGAGGGAGAGACTTAATATAACAAATTTTAGCCCCACAAATGGCGCAAATGCAGAAGAAAACTTTTGGCGCCAAAGCTTTAACAAGTGAAATGACGCGACTCGCATCATAACAGGCGTGACTTCACACCAAAAAAACTTGCGACAAGAAAGTCGTAAGAAATAACGTGATTCGCATCACAACAGGAGCGACTAAAAAGTAACATTCTGCCTTATTGCGTGCCTAAGTCCACGAAAATTTTGAAAGAAACAGAGTCCAAGTTACAACTAACTGGGAACCCCAGGTAAGTCTACAAAACTCCCATACAAAACTCCCATAAACATAATTTCCATGCTGAAACTGTTAAACTGCAAAGGGAAATACACAGACCTCACTCGTTGCAAATATATACAATATACATTTAAAACTTTAAAAGATAAAGTGCCAAACATAGCTGAGAGTGTCTTAAAAAATTATCTATACTTACCAGAAGACACCCATCCACATATAGCAGACAGCCAAACCAGTACTGAAACATATCAGCAGAGGTAATGGTAGAGGAGTATAATGTCGATCTGTAAAGGGCAGCAGATGAATCCCTGCGACCGATTACAGAGAGCCATAGAATAGATTTCCCATAGGTGAAAACATGGCGTCATCATGCAATACTCCCTTCACATCCCTCAGACAAACATTGTACTTTGAGAGGAAACTGGGCTTCAATATGCTTAGAAGTGCCTATCATAGAAGAAAATCAAGCACATCTTGCTTCACCATCTCCACAAGGAGGCAAAGTTTGTAAAACTAAGGTATGAGTGAGGTAGGAGGTGTATTTATAGGCATTTTGAGGTTTGGGAAACTTTGCCCCCTCCTGGTAGGAATGTATATCTCATACGTCACTAGCTCATGGACTCTTGCCACTTACATGAAAGAGACTATTCTTCAAATAAATAAAACACACACCCCAAAAAAGCCCTAACTAGCCCCAATGGTTGTATTCACCAATTAGAAATCAGGCTCCTCTTGGTCTGACGTTGGGCCCTCTTCATCTCCGCCCCAGGCGCCGATCGTGGTGGCGTAGGCAGACATCAGCAGCCTCTTCCATTGTCTACACTGCACAACTTTCTTCTTCCCTGCCGGGCCCTATTCATCCACAATTTTCTTCCTACCACCTGGGGCACTACTCATCCTGGCCCATCTTTGCGGTGGCGGAGGCAAACTTTGGTAGCCTCTTCTGCTGCCTCTGCTCTACATCTTCTTATCTTTGACTCTCTTCCTAGATCCCTGGTCTTCACTTTTCATAGGGGTACCGCTTCATCCCTATTGGTTGTTTTTAAATGAGCCAATCCCAATTGTCTGATTTTAAACAGCCAATAACAAGAAATTATTTTATTTTAAATTCTAATCATTCAATAGGAAAGGATAATGACTGATTTTAAAAAAGCCAATTGGGATGAAGTACCCCTATAGAAAGGCCAGGGCTCTAGGAAGAGAGCCTGGTTGGCCGCCAGCATTTTAGCTCATCTATGTGACACATTATTTAAACATTGATTATAATTTTAGCAACATAGCTCCTATAATTATAATGGGCAGGTTTACTATTTAGTATAGTTTACTATAGTAAGGTATTTTTCTGACAGTAGGCAGTATGTGGGAGTTAGCTGTGGCAAACCAGGGGATTGTAGCTGATATATTACTTAAGTGTAGGTTAAGTGACTTAGTTGGGCATTCTAGGGGTGTGTAGGTTAGACGTGATGTAGGTGTAGGCAGTCAGGGGGAGTTTGCTGGGTGGTGCAGGGGAAGTGTAGGTTAGCTCTGACGTAGGTGTAGGTGGTCAGTAGTGAGGTAAAGCAGGGGGAGTGAAGGTCAAATGTGATGTAATTATAGGCATTCAGGGAGAGTTAACGGGGTGTGCTAATGGGAGTAGGATAAGGAAACATTAACACCAGTGCAGAATGTTCGAATCAGCAAAGTGCAGGTTGCAAGGAGGGTAGCGGCCATGTTTGTCTCACCAGCTATGAGCTAGTGACACTTCATCACCTCAGGTAGTTAGAATGGGTGTAGTATAACTTAGGTCCCGCAGGCAATATTTGGAGTGTCTCTATACTGAAACGATTTTTAGTTTCAGTGAGTGCACTGTCTGTGGTGTGAAGGCCCACTTCAACTAGGGCCCCCCGGCTTTGGCAAAATTCCAACGAGCGGCGATGCAGGTGGTGATGTTACACTCCCATTGACTTCTATGGGAGAGACATCACCGCTCGCTGGCACTTCTCGGCCATGTGCCTTTTCTTTGATCTGGGCTGTGACTAGGCACACTGCTGAATAGCATTGACAGTCTGTTGAATCCAACTAGTGAGCATCTCAAGATTGGATGCCATATTTAACCCAGATCGTGATGTCATCACTCTGTCAGCAGAGCTTGGCAGCCATTTCAAAGTGGCCAGAAACAATATTCATTTTAAAATAACTTTTTTTACTGTTCCTGCTGCATGGTATAGAAAGGGTTGCAGGAGGCTATTTGCAGCTTAATATTAGGTAAGACATTTTAAGATGATGAAAGTGTGGACTGTCCCTTTAAGTGACTAAAGTACTAAGATACTGTTTCTTGGAGGGGGTTAAGCACTAAAGTGATTTGCATACATTTGCATAAGTTTGAATATGCAATTGAAAAGACCCAGAGATTCTTTGCAGATAATAGAGTTATATTTAACAGAGTCTTTTATGCTTATTTGGCCAAATATGGGTCATATGAGATATCAAGAAAATTGGGAAAATACAACATAGATAAGGGAAAGAAATACCTAGTACCAGCTTTACTTGTATTTTAGTTCCATAGTAACTAGGCACTGTCAGTCTTTTGTTAGACTTAGAAGGAGTTGTCTTCTGCTCTGCAGTTGTGTTATAACATTGCGGAGGACGTAGCTACTACTTCAATACGGTACTTGGGACAAAGTACTGTATGACATAGTAGCTACATCAATTTGACTTAAGAGGTTAAATCTTCCTGGCTAGTATACATACTTTACACCAGGTCAAGCTAGCCTTTATGAGGGATAGTTAGTGCTGGGCCATAAATTGTGGTTTGATTAAACCTTGGCATAGTGGTATCATTTAGGAGTAGATTAATTTAGTATAATGAAACTTCAGCTAAAGGGTAAACTAGACATAATGATAAAAGTGAGGTAGATGTTATATGGTAAAGAAGGTGGTTTTGGTTAGGAAGACTAAATGTTAAGGAAAGGAGGAGGGAAGGAAATTTGAGATGAAGCTTGTGTCTAGATAATTCAGCAACCCTTAAGCTGAGGATAAACGGCTAAAGATACACAATCCCAATTGGAAGGTTTATAAATATAAGGATTTTTCTCACCTCTGCAGGAGGTATAGGTCTCTGTATGAGCAAATAGTCCCTCCTTGCATGTACACAAAGGTGGGTGTGCATTGTCTGTGATTTTGCATGTTGTTGTCGCTGTATCACAGTAAAAACCATCACACACGCTCTTATCTGTTGATGAGACAAAATTAATTTGTGATTATCAATTTCTTTTTGAAAACATATTTAGTGTACTGCACTGAAATCTATTAAGTCTCCATTTCCCAGTGTTCTGTCTTAAGTACAATGAAAGGAAAAACAATTTGCAGGGGCATATCAGCAGAGATATTTTACATAACTTTTAAGGGAGAAAATCCAATAGAGGGTGGTCGTTATTTATCACTCACACGCTAACTCTGCTCTACCACATGTATTACAAAATGAAAGTAGAAAGTTTACGCTTGCGTGCTAACCTGATGTGCACAGAAAGCCAAAATTACAATATTGCAACCAGCAACGTATTCCCCCATAGACTTTAATGGGCAAAAGGTGGGTACAGCAACCAAACAATCAGGCACAGGAGCAGGGAGGCAGCAACCATATCCATATTTGATATCTGGTTTTATTATGATTGCATTTTCAAATGCAGCTTCTCATTTTTTAATTGTATGCATAGTGACTATATGTATATGTTTTAATTGTAATTTTTGTAATGTTGTCATTACACATTATACACACTGCTTCCTTAAGATTAAAAGTACCATCTTTAGAAATGTTTAAAATTTACACTAGATGGCACTGTGTTGTAATTAATGTGTAATTGATTTACACCTGTGTATATGTATAAAGGTAGTCTCTCTGTGTACTCAGGTAGACATGACTAAGGACCTAATGAGGGTCTGAAACGTTGTTTCTGTTTTTGTGGACCACGGCACAATAAAGGTCTTTTTACATTAATCTACCTAGGCTGGAGTACCCTTTTTGGAGATTTATAGACTTTAATGGGGCACAAAAAGTGGGGGAAAAATTAACACCCTATGAATATTTCACTTTCCAATGTTCTTCACATAGAATAATATAATCTTTTCAAATATTTCTACATATATCTGATGTTGTTAAAATATATATTTATGCACACACACGCATATATATATATATATATATATATATATATATATATATATACACACATACACACACATGATTATATATATGTATAAATATATACAGTATATAGGAATAACATATATATATATATATATATAAAAACATCTATTTATAAATACTTAAAACATATTCCCCTATGTGAGGAACATTGGAATGGGAAATATTTACAGTAAGTATATAGTTAAACAATTGATTAAATATCCATTTGTGTGTTTATATGTGTATATATGTCTGTAAATACAAAAATATACACATATAAATACATAAATACAAATGTCCTCACACATACATTTTCAGACATGCATATGTATGTATCTCTATGGTAAAGCCCTTTGCAGTCTTTTTTTCCCCTCTGGAGTCAGCAGTAACAAAGGCAAAGTCACAAGGAAGGGCAGGCATATTAAAAACAAGTCGCACCGGACCCTTCTGATATCTATCTATCTAGGAAGGAGATCTGAAAGTGTTGCCTGTTGATTGTTTTGCAAGGACTTTGCTTTTTAAAGAATCTTTGTTTTCAATACATTTGTATTTTTGTTATTAAATATTGGAGCCCCTTCAACCAATACAGTCTTGGATTCATTTGTTCTGAGCACATCACTTAGAGCTATAGTAGCATGTGAGTAGTTTTCCTATTGTGCTTAAAGGGATATTCTCATATGGTTTAACACTATGAATGTTTCTCTCCATTTTCTTTGAAGTATGAAGATGACCTTATGAATATTATCCCATGACCTTACAGTGCACAGTGTTGTATGGTATCATATCCTTCTTTTTTCACTTTTATTGTTTGATTATACACACTGTTATAATTTTACTATATACTGTTTTTCTTTTTTTATTCCTGACACCTCATATCTTTGAACCCTTATAACTTGTTTATGCAATTTTAAAAAAAATATTTTTTATTAGATGTGTTATTGTGAGTGCAACTGTAATCTTTAATGTATTTTTTAAACCCAACACACGTTAAATTAAATTATGCTCAAGCGAACATATTTCCTTGTAATACACGTGCTACTTCCGACGTGTGCAAACACCCACAATAAACCTGATATTTCTTGTGCGCAACAGTTAGCACGCCACTCGTAATCTGGCCTTTTTTCAGTGCAGGTGTCAGTGAAAGAATACTGAGAAACAACAACCCATTACTTACTTTTATAAGTTCCAAAATCTGTATTGTCCTTTTCATATTGAGAAATGATGTCAGTTACGTTTTCTGCAGTTACTGAACTCGATGCAAATATATGAACTACACTGACTTCCACGTCTACTTCATCTCGAATGTTCTCCCCACTGAAAAATATAATATTAAATTATAACATATTTGCAAAGCACCTACCTCAGGGATGTGTATTTTTGGTCTTCATCCCTCACTAGTTATTCCTCATAATATTTCCTAACCTCCCCTCAACCCTCCACCTTCCCTCAAATATATGTAACAGCTTTCCATGTTTAAAGGGACATCATGTTCAAAACTGAAATGTTCATGAGTGCATTTCAATGTTACATAGAGACTTATTGCAATATATGCTTTTAGTAAATGTTATTACTATTTCAGCCGCATGCACGTAAATTCTGCACATGCCCAGTGCACCAGCATTCAAAGACCTCTTCTACCCAGTTTGTAGTGATTTTGTATTACACAAATTAAGTAATTACTGACATGATTCCAACCACCTCCAGCTCTCTGACCAGAAGTGGTGTTTAAATGAGGTTGCACTGAGCATGAATAACATATGTGCACATATCTCTAAATCAGTGATACTAGAACCTTTTTTACTTATAACAATATACTGCAAAATGTATTCTATTCAAAACCGAAATACACTCATGCACATTTCACACATTTCAGTTTAGACCAACAGGATCATATGAATAAAAAGTTCAGTGAATGAGTTCAGTAAAAAAAAAAAAAACCTCTCTTCCAACTTAGCTAGAAAACTTGTATTACAGTAAGCTGTGTATTAATATTTTTTTTTAAATGAACTCAAATATTAATATGTTTTGTTAATAATCAGCAATACAACAACAAAATAAAAAAAATAAAAGGGCAAGATATTTTAATCAGCTTTATCCTGGGTAAGCCAACCTGTGAATGCAATAATAATAAATATATTTTTATTTTGTTATTACATAAATATATTTTAGTTGCTCTTGTTTATTTTCATACATTTTAATTATGTACATTTATTATTGATGCTATGTGAATTAATTTCAAAACCAAATTATATTAATTTAGTAGCTGTAAAATAAATTGTAGCCCAATCTGCATTTCTGTCTAAGGAGTTAATCACAATTTTGCACTTGTTTTCTGATAGCATTTACTGATCGTTGGCCGATATTGTCGGTGTGTTTTCCCCCCGAGTTATCTCAATCCTAAAATGCTTCTGCTATTAATACCCCTCAAACTGGATATTGTTTCCTCCCGAAAACAGATTGTGCAATCCAGTAATCAAAAGTGCACAATTAATGACAAACCAAAATGGTGATTTTTGGGGGTTTAACAATTGCGTCACAGGCTGAAGGGCCTGTATGGTGACTGATTTCCTTTTCATAATGTGAAGTAATGCTAGTAGCTGACGTGTGCCCTGAAACCACACAGATATGTGTATACTGTATGAGTTTGTATTAGTGATTTGAACAGGGTCATTATCAGTATAGTGAAAATGTGTTTGTTAGGTTATTGATTTTGCTAAACTTTTTTAGTGTAAAAGTACTGATGATTCATTTTTAAACTTTAATTGAACAAGCAGGTTGTCATGAGATGCAGGACACAGCATAGAAGGTACAATGTTATTTTATTGCAGAACATAGAAGTATACAGCTTGCACAACACTAACGCCTAGATTTAGAGTTCTGCGTTAGCCGTCAAAAGCAGCGTTAAGGGCTCCTAACGATGCTTTTTACCGCCCGCTGGTATTTAGAGTCAGTCAGGAAAGGGTCTAACGCTCACTTCCAAGCCGTGACTTTTCCATACCGCAGATCCCCTTACGCCAATTGCGTATCCTATCTTTTCAATGGGATCTTCCTAACACCCAGGGGCGAAACTACAGGGGGTGCAGAGGTCGCAGGTGCGACTGGGCCCCTGAGGGTAGGGGCCCAGCTTAAAAAAAATAAAAATATATATATATTTTTTTTTTTTAAATAAAAAACGTTAACCTACCACTGCCTGCACTGATATAATGTGAGTGTGACATGACTACAGGGGTTAGTGTTTCTGTTTTACCCATTGGTGTTTATGTGTGTGTGTATGGTGTGTGTGTGTATCTATGTGACTGTGTGTGTATTATATATTGTATTGTATATGCATGTATGTGTGTTTGTGTATGTTTGTGGAACCAGCAAATTACAGACCTTATTACTACAGCATGGGGGGGCAGGGGGTAAACAGTGTCACTATACAGTACCACTATATACAGTATGGGGGGGGTGGACCATGTCACTGACTACTCTGGTAACTTTATAAAGTACTGGGGCGGGTAGGGTCAGGCCAGCCATCTCACCAGCAGATTACAGACTGTGTCACTGACTCACTATATACAGTACTGGTGGGTTAAACAGTGTCACTATATACAGTAATAGGGGGTCAGACCATCTCACAGACTGTGGGCACAGGGTACCTCCTTTTGCAGACATGCAATCTGATTCACATTTTTTCTGTGTTAAATGTAAAAAAAAAAAAATATGTATTAAATTCACCTTTTTTTTGGAGGGGGGAGGGGTGGTGGGGGGTCCCTTCTTAGATTCTTGCACCTGGGCCCTGTGGTTTCTAGTTACGCCTCTGCTAACACCGGTATTGAGAGTCTTGGCTGAAGTGAGCATTAGACCCTCTACCGACAAGACTTCAGCCGCAGAAAAAAGTCAGGAGTTAAGAGCTTTATGGGCTAACGCCGGTTCATAAAGCTCTTAACTACTGTGCTCTAAAGTACACTAACACCCATAAATTACCTATGTACCCCTAAACCGAGGTTCCCCCCACATCGCCGCCACTATAATAAAAATTTTTAACCCTTAATCTGCCGAACGCATACCGCCGCCACCTACATTATCCCTATGTACCACTAATCTGCTGCCCCTAACATCGCCGACACCTACATAATATTTATTAACCCCTAATCTGCCCCCCCCCAACGTCGCCGCCACCTAACTACACTTATTAACCCCTAATATGCCCACCAGACCTCGCCGCTACTCTAATAAATGTATTAACCCCTAAACCGCCTCACTCCCGCCTCGCAAACCCTATAATAGTATTAACCCCTAATCTGCCCTCCCTAACATCACCGACACCTAACTTCAAGTATTAACCCCTAATCTGCCGACCGGACCTCACCGCTACTTTAATAAATGTATTAACCCCTAAAGCGAAGTCTAACCCTAACCTTAACAACCCCTAAATTAAATATAATTTTAATCTAACGAAATAAATTAAATATTATTAACTAAAGTCTTCCTATTTAAAACTAAATACTTACCTGTAAAATAAACCCTAATATAGCTACAATATAATGAATAATTATATTTTAGGATTTATATTTATTTTACAGGCAACTTTGTTTTTATTTTAACTAGGTACAATAGCTATTAAATAGTTATTTACTATTTAATAGCTACCTAGTTCCGATCAGCCAATAGAATGCGAGCTCAATCTGATTGGCTGATTGGATCAGCCAATCGGGTTGAACTTGAATCTGATTGGCTGATTCAATCAGCCAATCAGATTTTTCCTACCTTAATTCCGATTGGCTGATAGAATCCTATCAGCCAATCGGAATTCGAGGGACGCCATCTTGGATGACGTCACTTAAAGGAACCTTCATTCGTCAGTAGTCGTCGGTAGGAAGAGGATGTTCCGCGCCGGAGTTCTTGAAGATGGAGCTGCTCCTTGTCGGATGGATGAAGATAGAAGATGCCGCTTGGATGAAGATGTCTGCCGGTCCGGATGTCCTCTTCTGCCCAGATAGGATGAAGACTTCTGCCACTCCGGATGTCTTCTTTTGGTCCATCGGTGCTCGGCTGAGTGAAGATGACTCAAGGTAGGGAGATCTTCAGGGGGGTAGTGTTAGGTTTATTTAAGGGGGGTTTGGGTTAGAGTAGGGGTATGTGGGTGGTGGGTTGTAATGTTGGGGGGTGGTATTGTGTGTTTTTTTACAGGCAAAAGAGCTGATTTCTTTGGGGCATGCCCCGCAAAAAGCCCTTTTAAGGGCTGGTAAGGTAATAGAGCTGTTAACTATTTAGAATAGGGTAGGGAATTTTTTTTATTTTGGGGGGCTTTGTTATTTTATTAGGGGGCTTAGAGTAGGTGTAATTAGCTTAAAATTCTTGTAATCTTTTTTTATTTTTTGTAATTTAGTGTTTGTTTTCTTTTGTAATTTAGTTTAGTTTATTTAATTGTAGGTACTTGTAGTTAATTGATTTAATTTATTTATTGACAGTGTAGTGTTAGGTTTAATTGTAACTTAGGTTAGGATTTATTTTACAGGTAATTTTGTAATTATTTTAACTAGGTAGCTATTAAATAGTAAATAACTATTTAATAGCTATTGTGCCTAGTTAAAATAAATACAAAGTTGCCCGTAAAATAAATATAAATCCTAAAATAGCTACAATATAATTATTCGTTATATTGTAGCTATATTAGGGTTTATTTTACAGGTAAGTATTTAGTTTTAAATAGGAAGACTTTAGTTAATAATATTTAATTTATTTTGTTAGATTAAAATTATATTTAACTTAGGGGGGTGTTAGGGTTAGGGTTAGACTTAGCTTTAGGGGTTAATACATTTATTAGAGTAGCGGCGAGGTCCGGTCGGCAGATTAGGGGTTAATACTTGAAGTTAGGTGTTGGCGATGTTAGGGAGGGCAGATTAGGGGTTAATAATATTTATTATAGGGTTTGCGAGGTGGGAGTGCGGCGGTTTAGGGGTTAATACATTTATTATAGTGGCGGCGAGGTCCGGTTGGCAGATTAGGGGTTAATAAGTGTAGGTAAGATAGCGGTGACATTGGGGGCAGCAGATTAGGGGTTAATAAATATACTATAGGGGTCGGCGATGTTAGGGGCAGCAGATTAGGGGTACATAGATATAATATAGGTTGCGGCGGTGTACAGAGCGGCAGAATAGGGGTTAATAATATAATGCAGGGGTCAGCGATAGTGGGGGCAGATTAGGGGTTAATAAGTGTAAGGTTAGGGGTGTTTAGACTCGGGGTACATGTTAGGGTGTTAGGTGCAGACTTAGAAACTGTTTCCCCATAGGAAACAATGGGGCTGCGTTAGGAGCTGAACGCTGCTTTTTTGCAGGTGTTAGTTTTTTTTCCAGCCCAAACTGCCCCATTGTTTCCTATGGGGGAATCGTGCACGAGCACGTTTTTCTAGCTAGCCGCTACCGTAAGTAACGCTGGTATTGAGAGTTGAAGTGGCGGTAAATATGCCTGTTCGCTCCCTTTTTGGAGCCTAACGCAGCCCTTCAGAGAACTCTCAATACCAGCGTTATTTAAAAGGTGCGGGGGAAAAAAACATGCGTAGCTAACGCACCCCTTTGGCGGCAAAACTCTAAATTAAGCCGTAACTTAGTAACTGTGACATAGACAATAATCGCTATAAGTCACTCCCCCATCCGGTGACATCATTTCCCACTCTCACAACTAAATCCAGATACACTTTCACATCTGATTCCGTTGAAGATTCTTCAGCAGCAGCCAGCGGGAGCCTGTAAAGTGTATCTGCCACTACCAGTTGTTTCCCTGGCACATGCACTGCCTGAACATTGAACCTGAGCAGCCTCACTAGAAGTCTCTGGCATCTTAGGGGTGTTTTGTTAATATCATAAGAGTTGATTAGAGGGACTAGTGGTTTAAGGTCAGTCTCCAGACTAAATTTCTCTAAACGCACTAATTAACACTGGAAGTGCTAACAGGCCCAAACTGCAGCCAGGTAATCTTTATCAATTTGGGCGTATTTCAACTCAGCAGCCGTCAGTGTACGGGAACAGTAGGCGATGGGCTGTAGTTTGTTCTCATTCAGCTGCAGGAGGACGGCCCCTAGCCCATAACTGGTTGCATCAGCACTAACCACAGTCTTTTTAGAAGGATCGTAGAACCCTAACACTGGGGCAGACCCCAGCAAGGACTTGACTTGTACAAAAGCTTCTTCCTGTGAAGGACCCCAGACCCAGGCTGCATCTTTCTTAAACAACTCTGTCATAGGGTGTAGTACTGTGGATAAATCTGGAAGGATCCTGCCCACATAATTCGTAAGGTCCAATATTTGTCTCAGCTCGTGTACATCAGAAGGACTTTTCAGTTGTTTAATAGCAAGGATTTTATCAGGGTCCAGTTTGATGCCATCGCCATTGATGATATGCCCAAAGTAGCATAACTCATATTTTCTAATATGGCATTTCTCTTTATTTAATTTCAGCCTGGACTCTCTAATGGTCTGCAGCACACAGCTCAATCGCTGGTCATGTTCTTCCAATGTAGACCCATACACTAAAATAATGTCCATGACGACTTCCGTGCCCACGTGGTCCCTTAGGAGGGAACTCTTCTTTCTTTGAAAGATTTCAGTAGCAGAGGATATCCCGAAGGGGAGTCTGCAGAAGCAAAACCCACCTACCGGTGTAATGAAGGTAGTCAGTTTGCTGCACTGTGGATCTAGAGGTATATGCCAGAAGCCGCTGGAAGCATCCAGTGTAGAGAAGAACTTCGCCCCAGCCAGTTTCGGAGGTATGTCTTCAAGCATCGGCAGCACATATCTCTCTCTTTTCACCGCCTCATTCAGCCTTTTCAAGTCTACGCAGATGCGTACGCTACCATTTTTCTTCGCAACAGGCACAATGAAGGCACACCAGTCAGTTGCTTCAACAACCTCTTTAATAACTCCCATATTCTTCATACGCAGATGTTCCTTCTCCACTTCAGGCATGAGCGGGTGTCATGATCGGATCCGTTCATCGCCATGTCGCCGCGGCTCCCGTATCTCCTCTGGTCCTTACCACGTCACGATGCTTAGTAACGTGACGTGGTATTCCAGACACTCCCCCTTGACGTCACGTCCTCCTCTCGTTCTGGCTTTAAATGCCGGCGGGAGCTTCTCCTCGGGCCCATTTGTTGTTATTACTTACTGGCTGTGAGTATAGTTTACCTGGACCTTACTTCTGGATATTGACCCCTGGCTTTCCTGACTACATTTTTTGCCTGAACCCTGTACCTGACTCTTGTTATTGACCCGCCGCTTGCCTGACCACTCTTTTTCCTAAACCTGAACCTGTCTACTTGTTTTTTGACCATTGCCTGATAAATCATTCTACTGCTGCATAATCCTCACCTGCTTAAAGGGACATTACCATTGCTTGTAATATCATACTGCTGCATAATTCTCACCTGCTTAAAGAGACATTACCATTGCTTGTTAAACCATACTGCTGCATAATTCAAATCTGCTTAAAGGGACATTACCTTTGCTTGTTAAACCATACTGCTACATCATCCTCACCTGCTTAAAGGGACATTACCATTGCTTGTTATACCACACTGCTGCATAATCCTTTCCTGCTTCAGGGACATTACCATTGCTCGTAAAACCATACTGCAGCATAATCCTAACCTGTTTTAAGGGACATTGTTTGTTTCTTGCTCAATTATCCTGCTACCTAATCCTACAAACCTACTTTGAGGGACGTCTCCTAAATTTGTTTCATATCTTCACTGTTTATCTCCAAATCTTCTTTAAGGAGCCATTTCTTCTTGGTCCTGTTCTCATCTTCAAGAGATTTTCCTAAGATTCTGCAACTACTGTGAGTACTTTATTTAATACCTAACTTTGTCCTTTTGTTTTCCGAGTGGGTCACATCCTTGTTTATTCTCAGTGTGCTAGCGTGTGTACCTTTTCACGCTAGCAGTTGGGCAAAATCCGGGACTGATTCTTTACGGCTGACAATACAAACGTGCCAGAAATGGACCCCACTGAATTATCCATGGCCGTGACCCACCAGGGACAATTACTTGGATCTTATGCAACACATTTGCAATCTCTGGACTCAAAACTGGATCAGATAACTGCTTTACTTTAGAACTTGGCCGCTCCTATGTCTCCCAATCCTACCCCCTTGGGGGCATCCTCTCCTTTGGTTTCTTCAGACCAGATACAAGCGCAACTCAGCCTGACAATTATGATGGAAATCCCAAAGACTGTAGGGGTTTTTTGAATCAATGTCGCCTTCATTTTTGTAATAGCCCTGCCCTCTTCGCTACTCCCTCCTCTAGGATCACATTCCTCATATCTTTAATGAAAGGAAAAGCCTTGGCCTGGGTATCACCTTTACTGGAGAAGAATGATCTGATACTTCAGGATGTGGATTCCTTTCTGTCTGTATTCTCAAACGTTTTTGACAAACCTGGAAGGTCTTCCGCTGCTGAAGCTGCCCTTTTAGACCTACAGCAGGGAAACCAACCTGTGGCTCAATATGCTATCGAGTTCCGCACACTTGCATCTGAGACCTCTTGGAATCAGGGAGCTCTTAGAGCAGCTTTTTGTTAAGGACTTTCTGAAAGTCTCAAAGATGAACTAGTGTATCGGGAACTTCCAGTATCCCTAGAAGCCCTGATTAATCTTTGTATCAGACTTGACTCCAGATACCACGAACGCCAATAAGAAAGAGAAAGAACTCAGAGCTCTTCTACTTGTCCATCCTTTTGTCTGGCTCCTCGTTTCTCTAATCCTGTATCTTCTGCCTCTACTTCTGCAGGCCAAACAGAACCTATGGAAGTAGGAACCATAAGATTATCAGAAACTGAATGCCTAAGAAGACGCTCACTTGGCCTATGTTTATACTGTGGCCTTAAGGGACATTTATTAAGGGATTGTCCCACCAGACCAGTAAAAGCCAGGGCTTAACTCCGGACCGGGGAACTGAGTTAACCCAAATAGGATTTCCTCCCCTCAATAATAAACTCTTTGTTCCAGTCACTCTTCATCTAGGGGAACATAAAGTTCATTCCCAAGCTCTCATTGATTCTGGTGCTGGCGGGGTTTTTATTGACTCCACTTTTGTATCTACTCACAGAATACCCTTACGTTGAAAAGAGTACTCAGTTACAGTCTCAACTGTTAGTGGAGATCCTTGGGGTTCCGGACTTATACAGTATGCTACTAAACCACTATCTTTTTCTGTCGGAGTTCTTCATTCTGAAATAATCTGTTTTGACGTAATTTCTACTCCTCAATTTCCCATAATTCTGCGTCTTCCCTGGCTACAATGGCGCAACACTATTTTTTCTTGATCAGAAGGCAAACTCACTTCATGGGGATCATCATGTTTGGCTAATTGTCTTTAAGTTCCCACTAAGGTACCACTTACTATTGCTCTCACTTCCGAAACCTCTGATTCATTACCCACGCCTTATCAAGACTTTGCTGACGTCTTTTCTAAGAAAGAGGCTGAACGTCTTCCTCCTCACCGTCCTTTTGATTGCCCCATTGATCTCCTTCCTGGAGCTCCCTTACCTCGTGGCAAGACATATCCACTTTCACGGCCTAAGAATAAAGCCCTGGAGGAATATATCCAGGATAATTTGGCCAGAGGATTTATCCGACCCTCCTCTTCTCCTGTAGGGGCTGGGTTCTTTTTTGTGGGGAAAAAGGATGGAGGCCTGAGACCTTGTATTGATTTCAGAGGGTTAAATCAAATCACCATCAAGAACAGCTACCCTTTACCCCTAATTCCTGAATTATTCACTTATCTTCAAGGATCTACAATTTTTACCAAATTGGATCTTCGTGGTGCTTACAACCTTATCAGTATGCGTAAGGGAGATGAATGGAAAACGGCTTTTAATACTCGATTTGGGCATTACAAGTATCTAGTTATACCTTTTGGGCTCTGCAATGCCCCTGCAGTTTTTCAACACTTTGTGAATAAGATCTTTCGGGATTATTTGAATAACTTTGTCATAATATATCTTGACGATATCCTAATCTTCTCACAAAACTATCAGGATCATGTGTTTCACATCAGAAAAGTTCTTCAACGTCTAAGAGACAATTGTTTGTTTGCCAAACTGGAAAAATGTTCATTTCATCAGAAATCCATACCTTTCCTGGGTTATGTAATATCCGAATCCGGATTCGAAATGGATCCAACCAAACTCTCAGCCATTTTGGAATGGCCAAGACCAGATTCTCTTAAAGCTCTACAATGTTTTCTGGGATTCGCCAATTATTACAGAAAGTTCATCAAAGGTTTCGCAACCAAACTACACCGCTCACCTCTCTCACCAGAAAGGGACAAAACTGTAAAGAATGGTCTCCAGAGGCTATTAACCCCTTAATGACCGGACCATTTTTCAATTTTCTTACCCTTAATGACAATGGCTATTTTTACATTTCTGCAGTGTTTGTGTTTAGCTGTAATTTTCCTCTTACTCATTTACTTTACCCACACATATTATATACTGTTTTTCTCGCCATTAAATGGACTTTCTAAAGATACCATTATTTTCATTATATCTTATAATTTACTATAAAAAAATATAAAATATGAGGAAATAATTGAAAAAAAACACACTTTTTCTAACTTTTACCCCCAAAAGCTGTTACACATCTACAACCACCAAAAAACACCCATGCTAAATAGTTTCTAAATTTTGTCCCGAGTTTAGAAATACCCAATGTTTACATGTTCTTTGCTTTTTTTGCAAGTTATAGGGCCATAAATACAAGTAGCACTTTGCTATTTCCAAACCACTTTTTTTCAAAATTAGCGCTAGTTACATTGGAACACTGATATCTTTCAGGAATCCCTGAATATCCCTTGACATGTATATATTTATATTTAGAAGACATCCCAAAGCATTTATCTAGGCCCATTTTGGTATATTTCATGCCACCATTTCACCGCCAAATGCTATCACATAAAAAAAATTGTTGACTTTTTCACAATTTTTTTTCACAAACTTTAGGTTTCTCGCTGAATTTATTTACAAACAACTTGTGCAATTATGGCATAAATGGTTGTAAATACTTCTCTGGGATCCCCTTTGTTCAGAAATAGCAGACCTATATGGATTTGGCGTTGCTTTTTGGTAATTAGAAGGCTGCTAAATGCCCCTGCACACCACACGTGTATTATGCCCAGCAGTGAAGGGGTTAATTAGGGAGCTTGTAGGGAGCTTTTAGGTTTAATTTTAGCTTTAGTGTAGTGTAGTAGACAACCCAAATTATTGATCTAGGCCCATTTTGGTATATTTCATGCCACCATTTAACCGCCAAATACGATCAAATTAAAAAAAAAACTTAAATTTTTCACAATTTTAGGTTTCTCACTGAAATTATTTACGAACAGCTTGTGCAATTATGGCACAAATGGTTGTAAATGCTTCTCTGGGATCCCCTTTGTTCAGAAATAGCAGACATATATGGCTTTGGTGTTGCTTTTTGGTAATAATAAGGCCGTTAAATACTGCTGCGCACCACACTTGTAATATGCCCAGCAGTTAAGGGGTTAATTAGGTAGCTTGTGGGGTTAATTTTAAGCTTTAGTGTAGAGATCAGCCTCCCACCTGACACATCCCACCCCCTGATCCCCCCTGACCCCCCTCAAACAGCTCTCTTCCCTCCCCACCTCACAATTGTCACCGCCATCTTAAGTACTGGCAGAAAGTCTGCCAGTACTGAAATAAAAATATTTTTTTTTATTTTTTTGTCATACAGTCTGCAGTGATGGATCCCCCCTTACCCCACAATATCCCTGATCCCCCCATACATCTTTCTAACCCTCCCCCTCTATCTATTTGCTGTCTGCCAGTACCCAATTTGCACCCCAAAATAGTTTTGTTTACTTTTTTATTATAAAATATTTGTTTTCTGTAGTGTAGCTGGCCCCCCTAAATAATCTACATCCCTCCCCCTCCCAGATCCCTTACTAAAAAACAGAGATGCCCCTGCATCTACATCGATCTTGTTTTTTTTACAAGTTGCCGGTATATTTTACAAGTTGCCGCCCCCGCCCCCCCCCCCCGCCGCAAAACAGCCGCACCGGGTAACAGAAGCAGGATATTATCTGATCGGTTGGGGAATCAATGCCTAGGGGTATTACTATTAAAAGCAGCTCCCACCCACCAACTAAGTTATGCACATAAATAGCCGATGCAGATGGGGCCACAGAGTGGCCCTTTCTGCATCGGTATGTGAAATGGGGGATTGTAGTGATGCCTCAATATTGAGGCATCACTACAATCCCTTGTAAGCAGCTGTAAGCGATCATGATCGCTTCCAGCACTTCAGACAACAGAGGACGTACCAGGTACGTCAACTGTCATTAAGGGAAATTTTTTCTATGACGTACCTGGTACGTCCTCTGTCATTAAGGGGTTAAGGCTTTTGAGTCTCTTAAGGAAGCCTTTTCTTCTGCACCCATACTCCGACATCCAAATCCGGACTTTCAATTCATTCTAGAAGTGGATGCTTCCTCAGTTGCTGCCGGAGCCGTCCTTTCCCAATGTCTTCCAGAGACCGGAAAAATCCACCCAGTAGGTTTCTTTTCCAAGAAGTTTACTCCTTCTGAATTGAATTATGACGTTGGTAATAAGGAGCTTCTTGCCATCAAAATGGCCCTGGATGAATGGAGACACTGGTTGGAGGGTACTCCTTTACCATTTTCAATATTCACTGATCATAAAAATCTTCTTTACCTCCAAACAGCCAAACGTCTAAATTCCTGGCAAGCTCGTTGGTCTTTATTCTTCTCACGTTTTCATTACAATCTTTCTTATATACCTGGTTCAAAAAATACTAAGGCTGATGCCCTTTCTTGACAATTCCAAACTTCCACCACTCCTGAGTCCGGCACTATTCTTCAACCACATAAAGTCATAGCCCAGTTATCAGCTTCCTGGTTACAAGACTTACAAACTGCTCAGAAGGATCTTCCTGTGTCTTGTACACCGCGTGATGGTTTACTTTTTGTTCCTGAACGTCTCCGCTCCAAAGCCTTACATTGGGCTCACAATAGTCCTCTCTCTGGACATCCTGGTGTCAGTAACACTCTTCCGAATCTCAAACAACATGTCTGGTGGCCTACTCTCAATCAGGATGTCAAAGATTATGTCTCTGTATGTACGCAATGTGCTGCCAACAATATTCCTCATCAACTTCCTTCTGGTTTGCTTCAACCTCTGCCCATTCCTCACCAGCCTTGGACCTATTTGTCCATGGACTTTATTACCGACCTTCCTCTTTCAGCTGGCAACAACACTATTTGGGTGGTAGTCAACAGATTCACTAAGACAGCTCATTTCATTCCTTTGTCTGACTTGCCCTCCGCAAAGACCCTTTCCAAGCTTTTTCTTCAACATATTGTGAGATTACATGGGTTTCCTCTTGATATCGTTTCTGATAGAGGTGTACAGTTTGTATCTCGGTTTTCGAGATCACTCTGCAGAGTGACGACTGTCTCTTTGTCCACTTCACATCACCCACAGTCTAATAGTCAAACCAAAATGGTGAACCAGTGCCTAGAGACCTATCTTAGACACTATGTGGACCATCATCACTCCAATTGGACTCATTTCCTTCCTCTAGCAGAATTGGCTCATAACACCCGCTACAACTCTTCTCTTCAGTTCTCTCCCTTTCGAGCAGCATATGGATTTCAACCCAGAACATTTCCTCTGTTTACTACTTCCACTGAGAATCCTGCTTCTGATTTGACTGCTCGAAAGTTAACTCGTCATTGGCGAAAGATTCGCCTTCTTCTCTCCAAAGCTTCTATCCGATATAAGTTCTTTGTGGATCTACTATGGAAGAAGGCCCCTAAATATCGTCCTGGGGACAAGGTTTGGATTTCTACACGTCATCTTCGTCTCTAACAACCTTCTACTAAATTAGGACCACGTTATGTGGGTCCTTTTCGAATACTGAGTCAAGTTTGCTCTACCGCTTATCGTGTTGCCCTTCCTAAGACTCTCAAAGCTCATCCTGTTTTCCACGTTTCCCTTTTGAAACCCGTGGTATCCAATAGGTATTCTAAGCCTATATCCAAACCACCACCTCTTCTTGTTCAGGGACAGCCTGAATTTGAGGTTAGTCACATCCTGGATTCCAAACTTTGTGGCAAACAACTGTATTATCTCATTCATTGGAAGGGTTATCCAGTCACGGAACGTTCTTGGGAACCGGCCCAACAAGTACACGCCCCTGCTTTGGTTAAGGCCTTCCATAAAGCGCACACTGCTAAACCTGTTCCTGTCCCCCGGAGGGGTCCTTAAGGGAGGGGTGCTGTCATGATCAGATCCGTTCATCGCTGTGTCGCCGCGGCTCCCGGATCTCCTCTGGTCCTTACCATGTCATGTTGCTTAGTAACGTGATGCGGTCTTCCGGACACTCCCCCTTGACGTCATGGCCTCCTCTCGTTCTGGCTTTAAATGCCGGCGGGAGCTTCTCCTCTGGGCGCGTTTGTTGTTATTACTTCCTGGCTGTGAGTATAGTTTACCAGGACCTTATTTCGGGATATTGACCCCTGGCTTTCCTGACTATGTTTTTTGCCTGAACCCTGTACCTGACTCTTGTTATTGACCCACCGCTTGCCTGACCACTCTTTTTCCTAAACCTGAACCTGTCTACTTGTTTTTTGACCATTGCCTGATAAACCATTCTACTGCTGCTTAATCCTCACCTGCTTAAAGGGACATTACCATTGCTTGTAATATCATACTTTTGCATAATTCTCACCTGCCTAAAGGGACATTATCATTGCTTGTTATACCATACTGTTGCATAAACCTAAAGGGACTTTACCATTGCTTGTTAAACCATACTGCTGCATAATTCAAATCTGCTTAAAGGGACATTACCTTTGCTTGTTAAACCATACTGCTACATCATCCTCACCTGCTTAAAGGGACATTACCATTGCTTGTTATACCACACTGCTGCATAATCCTTTCCTGCTTAAAGGGACATTACCATTGCTTGTAAAACCATACTGCAGCATAATCCTAACCTGCTTTAAGGGACATTGTTTGTTTCTTGCTCAATTATCCTGCTACCTAATCCTACAAACCTACTTTGAGGGACGTCTCCTAAAATTGTTTGATATCTTCACTGTTTATCTTCAAATCTTCTTTAAGGAGCCATTTCTTCTTGGTCCTGTTCTCATCTTCAAGAGATTCTCCTAAGATTCTGCAACTACTGTGAGTACTTTATTTAATACCTAACTTTGTCCTTTTGTTTTCCGAGTGGGTCACGTCCTGGTTTATTCTCAGTGTGCAAGCATGTGTTTACCTTTTCACGCTCGCAGTTGGGCAAAATCCTGGACTGATTCTTTACGGCTGACAGCGGGAATTCTATGAGGAGTGGTAATGCTGTATGGGACTGCATCACTTTTAAGTGATATACGGACTGGGTTGCAATTCGGTAGGCACAGTTCACCAAACATGTCTTCCGAAATATTATTCACTCTGGTGACAAGGCTCAAACCACAGGCTGCTTTCCTGCTCAATAGGTTGTTAACACAC